>NW_006794161.1:1115001-1116461 GCF_000442215.2 Lipotes vexillifer | reverse complement strand
CCCTACACGTGATCTTAAAGCTTATCTATTACAGAGTTTTTCTACCTTGGTCCTGTGCATTTTAGTATGTTTAACAGTGTTCCCGACCTTCAGACACTAGAAGCCAAAAGTTCCTCTCCAGTGTGAACAACCGAATATGTCTCCAAAAGTTCCCAAATGTCCCACAGTGGGCAAAATTGCCCTGGTTGAGAAACACTCATCTATTCCAATAAGCCATATGACACTTAAAACTACTCTTTATTCATACTGATGATTCAGAATCATTTTTCTTTTGTGTGTAAAAATATCATTTTATGAGACAAATCAGATTGAAAAAATGAAGAGCAAAATCTTATTTAATTTACCATTTTCAGTATAAATTTTAATAGTTTGCATGTTTACACTAGTTTTGAGAAAATTTTTAGAGATACAGTTATTTTATTCCAATTTAAATACTTTAAGTGAATTTTGGACTTTTGAGTTGAATAAAACCTATATAAGCACCTTGTAATCTTTCAGACATTTAAATTAGTCATCAAAGTGACTGTATTATAATCATCATAACAATTCTCTTAAATAGTTGTTTCTCTCAAAATATTTACAAAAGTTTAATGACAACTTTCATTTTACCCTTAAATATTTTTTTACTGTAAGTGCTGATGAATAAGCAATCAACCTCTCCTCTCCCACATTGATGCACTTGGAGGAATTATTCATAGGGACTAATATTGCACTGGCCACAGTACTGAAATAAATGTTACTCTCCATTCAATAATGAATGTAAACATGAAAATCAAGATTTTGTGAAAACTTCTTTTTCAAGTGCCTAGAAAGTATGACTCCTGAAAAAGAGGCCAGGGAAGGAACTGAGTTATGTCAATCCATTTACATAGGTTCTTGGAAGCCTGAACAAGACTGATTTGGTGAGAGGACTTTCTCTCCACAGAAAATTAAGTGATTCAAAGGGTCAGGATAAGCTAAAATAGAATCTGCCAATACTGGCAAAATAAATATGGATAGAATTTTTTGTACATCCCTTTCCCATGAAAAAAATTCAGGCACTGTTCCTCAACCCTTCAAGTACCATGATTAAGTCAACTATACTCCTGAGAGAAGCTGGGGGTAAAACTGTAAGAATGGGAAAGGGAAACTGTATTATACTCGATCTTTCATTCACCTGACCTTAGAAATCCCTCCCTCTTTGGAACATAGAAAGTGAGATAAGTCCCATGGTGATTGTGTTAATTCAACTAATTCAGACCCTCTTCTCTGAGAACAGTGGGAAAAAGTGCAAGCAATTTTCCCATTAAGCATGATTCATTCATCAGAAAAAGTAAGTACAAACCTTGAAAAAGTCATGGCAAGGGGCAGTATGGCCAAAGTGAGACAGTCTTGAAAATAACCCTTATAAAGCAAGGGAACAAAATGTGTCTGGAAATGAGGAGGGGTGTAACAATGGCAAAGTCAGAATCTCAGTCCTT
>NW_006794161.1:1114392-1114991 GCF_000442215.2 Lipotes vexillifer | reverse complement strand
CAGCAGGAGACAGTACTCAGGGGTGCCACAGAACTGTGGGCAAACGTCATGAGGAATGATGGGAAAAGCCATCACTGTAGCAGAGACAGGACCTAACTCAGGTCTTCAGAGTTGGAACACACTAGGGTTCAAAGCACTATTCAGCAGATAAAGAATGAAAAGTGAGAGAAAACAAGGAGTTGGAGGGCCATTATATGGGCAATGACAATGCCTGGCTATATTCAGCCCTATGATGCTCATTTGAGGGATGGACTATTCAGTGCTTGGGATACTACAGGCTGTACATACTCTGTTTCTGTATTGGGGAAATCTATGGAGTAGCAAGAGAAGGATGGGAGGGGAACCAAACATGAGCACTGATTTAGAACAGAACTCTGTGACTGCTCATACAACTTGAAAAGTCATGAAGGTTTTGATTTTGATGTCTCAGTGAAATGTGAGGTGGAGAGCTTTACTCTTTTACCCTTAAGCTCTGTATAATACAGTTCTTGACTACCATGATTCTGTGGGAAAACCATTTCACTGTTGTTTTCAAAAATCATTAGAGGGCTTCCCTGGTGGCTCAGTGGTTGAGAGTCCGCCTGCCGATGCAGGGGACA
>NW_006794161.1:1112887-1114331 GCF_000442215.2 Lipotes vexillifer | reverse complement strand
GCCGCTGAGCCTGCGCGTCTGGAGCCTGTGCTCCGCACCGGAAAAAGCCACAACAGTGAGAGGCTCGCGCACCACAAAAAAAAAAAAAAATCATTAGAGACATGCAAACCCATTTATAGTAAATCTAGGATTCACTAGGCTCTAAAGGAAAAAAGAAAACCCTAACACTAAACTATTCTGTAGACAAACATATTTGGAACTTTGAATCTTGTACCTTTGAGTATAATTTATATGTAAGCTCAAGCCATGTGAAAAATTAGAGACAGCCAAGGAATTGGAAGCAGAAGAGAAACAAGCGAGGAACGCAACATTTTCTCATCCTGAGGTGGCCGGTTGCCTGCCATTCCTATGTGCAGCAGATGGCAAAAAGGCAGTGAGGGTGGGAGTGGCTGGCACTTCACAGACTGCCAGGCTCCGTCTGGGCTCTTGATAAATATTAATTAAATGAATTGACTCCACTGAAGACTGCTGCCCATGCTGCCAGTTATGACAACCATTCTTTGTTTTATATATTATCCTCATGTTAGCATGGCATTGAATACGTCTTTATAAAGACTGAATGGGCTATGCAAATAAACTACCAAGACGTGACACTAGAAGGCACACACGTTTTTTAGACCCTACTTTATAAACATCTTATTAAAACCATATCCTAGTGATATCTTGGTTGGCAATTCATCTGGAAATAAAGTTATACTACTTTAGCAAAATCAATCTGTGTGTAATGGACACTGGGAGGGCTTCAGGTTTTTTCTTTGCTTGGCCTGGGCATGTGGTAGACAAGGAGGAAAAAGAAGCAGTACGGAATTCATTCACGAAGGGGACTGAAATTCCTGGAGTTCATAACCCATGTAACTTAGGAGTTGTGAAAGTGTTACCTGGGCTCCTGAATTTAAAATGACTCAGAGGGATCTGTGTGCCTCTCTTCAGGAAAGAAGATTATAGAGCTGCAGCTTCTAGGTGATCTGGGGATTAGCAATCCCCTGAAAGACTAGAGTTGAGCAGTCATCAAGAAATCTATATGTTAAAACACACTCAAATTAAAATGTGTTAATTTTACTTTATATGAAAGGATTTCCCAAGTTAAAGTGCCTTAGGAATATATCCTCTTTGTTATAGCAATCTACCCAGAAATGTGTGCCAGCCTCAGCAGCCTGTGGGTTCAGGTAAAGATTCATTAATATTAATGCCCAAATCCCACAGGCTCTCTCAATGGAAAGATATCACTTTCCCTCCTAGTATGAAATATCAGAAAATGTTGGCCATTTACTTCTTGGAGCCCTTTGTCTCAGAAGTTCTGTTTCTTTTACTCCAGCCTCTTTTTAATGAATACTGTCAGGCAATGTCTTAAGGGGATGCACCTAGTCACTGGTAATTTCCCAGGATTTTTTAAAAGGAAAGTTTTAGGCTCCAGAGTTACCTATGGGAATGATGTCTCTTTCCC
>NW_006794161.1:1090619-1112875 GCF_000442215.2 Lipotes vexillifer | reverse complement strand
TCTTTCCCTCTGTTGTGCACAGCACAGTTAGTGCCTGGAGCCCCTCCTGAATGCAGCTCCCTCTAGTTTTGATGTGTCAGTAAGGAACATTCAGGATATCCCTACTTTTCCTTCAGGAATGAGGATAAACATCGCTTTCCCAGGGAAGCATTTCCTGACTTGTGGTACGTGTAACTCTCATCTTTATGTCCTCATGGTTCTCTATACTTCTATCACGGTAGTTAGTGATTTCGTTTTCCTTCTTCCACCTCTAAACTCTTTATTCGTAAGGGCAGAAACTTTGTATGTTTATATAGCATAGTGTTCCTTAGCAGGGCTACCACTGTACAAGTCCAATAGACACCACTGACATTGGATTCTCTGAAGTTGGGCAACAAAGGTCCCAATCCCCAGCATTTATAAAACATGGTAGATGCTTAATAAGTAATTTTAAAATGAGTAAATCCTCTTATGCATTTCTATGTCTCACCTACAACTTTACTTAAAATCACGTGTAAAACAAACTTCCAGAAATACCAAATACTGCAGATACTCCTGGGTGATGTAGCCCACCAGTCGAACAAACACCTAAATTTTGAATTCTAAATTATACTTAAGTAAAACACCTGAAGTTGTTACATAGGGAAGTCAAGATAAAGTTCTGCATATATAAAAATACATAAAACATAACTAATATAAGATCATATAACGTAATATAATATGATACAATAGAATCTTTTTCATGCTGGGAAAACTGATGATAAGACAAGGATTGTACAATACAGAAGAGGCTGAAATTTCCATCCAACCAATTCAAATGTCCATATAGGATGAAAATGTGGTAAAGATGTAAATAGCAGTGAATGTGTAGGAATTGGGGCTAAGGAAGCAACAAGGGGACATGAGCATGTATTCATTCAGTTATTCAAATATTCATTGATACCAACTCTATAGCAAGTGCTACTCTAGACGTGGGGAACACAGTGGTGAATAAAGTGAGGGAAACAGACAATAAATGAGTTTAAAAAATGAAAAATAATGTTAACATTTAGATAAGTGTTATGAAGAAAATTCAGTAGAGCCACAGGATAGAGCATGATACAGATATGTGTTTATTTAATACAATTGGTCAGGAACTAACCTCTCTGAATAAAGAGAAGTGAGCACATAAAGATATTGGAAAAAACATTGCAGGAAAGGAAACAGCATACTGAGGCAAATCAGATAACACAAATGGATAAAATATCCTTTAGGTTATTTGGTGAATCAGAAAAAAAATTGATGAGAAAAGTACATACATGGAATTTATGGCGATGCCTAAGTTATTGATATGGACTCATCTTACAAATATTTGCACTTTATAGACAGCACAAAACAAATGCTCCACTCACTCTCTAAGCACTACATTTAACCATTTCAAAAATCCCATGCTGAAAGTAGAAATATTACCCCTATTTTACATATAAAGTTATGAAGGCCAAAAATTAGGAAACTTTCCCAAGGTCACAAAATAAATGTCAGTGCTGAGATCTGAATCCAGGAAGCCCAGCTATAGAATATATAATATTAATTAGATACATATATATGGCCTCTAATGTATTTTCAATATTAATGTCATTTGAGATATTTAGACACATGGGGAAATTATGTATTTTAACATATGAATTATTTAGGCACTCTTTCTCCACCTGGTGTCAATAATTGGGTTTTCCTCATTGAAAAACATGAACATAATTATCTTTTATTCTTTATTGTGTACTATGTAATTGTAATGTTTGTGTCAGAAAGAGCTATAAAAGAGCATAATCAATGCAATGATTTTTATTGTTCTCACAGTTATTGGCATTATCTGGCATCACAAAATAATACACTTAACTATGGTAGTTGGTGTCAACCATGGAGGCACCTAAATAAATGGGTCACCTTCACTTTGAGTGAACAAATACTAATCTATAAATGTATATCAGCTATAACTTTATTGTTAGCCAAATCTACTTGTAATGCTCTTTGGGTAAGAGAAGAAACAATAAAAAATACCAATTTAAGGTTTTGTGTGTCTACTTACATTATGCTGGGTTCTAAATATGATTTCAGGAAATATTTTTAAAGGATTAATGAAAGTAGTACTAGAGGAAACCCTAAAAGAGAATATTAAAAATAAAATCAGCATATGGTACAGCCCACAGAAGATGGCTCATAATATATTACAAATAATTTCTGTCAGTGGTTCTGGATATTTCTTGGAATTCTAACCTTGGGCAATGTTAACAATAAAATATCAATACTGTTATTTATGAAAGTATCCGTGGTGATGAACAAATAGATAAACAGAGTCAAATTAATTCATGGAACATTTATATTAATTTCATTTATTAAAAATGTGGCTGCTATTATTACTATATACTCATAAGTTCATAGCTCAGTAATGAAAAGCTAGTTCCAAACTGCTCTTTTCCCCCAAACATTAAAAAAAAAAAAACCTCTTCCATTATTTTAAACGTACCAGCAATAATGGCCCCACTGGTCCATCTGCTGCTTGTACTTTTTCTGCTATGTACAAATCACACTAAATGCTTTGCCTCCCATCAGACAAAGCTATGGTAGTAAGAACGATTTATTTAACAGATATGCATTGTAATAGTTGGAAAAATACTGACTTGGGGAGATCACTACTGGGAGAGAATTTTAATGCTAAAAGCCACTCCGAATGTTCCAGTGGGCAGTGCCAAGCAGAAACATGGTAGATGACAGATGGTAAATATATTCTTACCAACTGACAGTTGCACTTCCCATGGCCAAACACTTCCTATGCTGTGCAGTTCCTAGGTCAGAGACTTCATTCTATATTTGTGCTCAACAAATACATGTAATTATCTTTAAAACACAAATGTTTTGAGTTACTATGTATCATACCATGTATGTTACATATAATGAAAATATAAATAATTGTTAAAAATGTTAGGATATTGAAAAATCTATTTGATCATGTGTATTGTGCTATATTATTCTGGAATGTTTTTAAGTATAATAGAGTACCCAGCCTTTAATCTTTTGAAAAAATATTTTCCCACAATGGAAACTAAAACAGAAAATCATTCAAAAATGTTTTGCCAAGTTACATGTTTTTATGGGTATTGGAATTAGGGAAATGACTAAAACTGTCTAAGAAGTAATTTTTATATCAGGCTTTTCTGTGTGCAATTGATGTTTTAGAAAAAATTAAACAAAACTGTTTTGTTTTGATACTGCTATGTTACATATATAGAATTCTTTATTCTAATGTTATAAAATGATTACCTGTTCACCTAGAAAAATATGATCATTAGCTGGTCTTCAAATATGTAACAGATTAGAAATGCTGACAGTATTAGCTAGTTCAATACAAAAATCTTTTTGGATTTCAATTTTGGTATTAGCTGGGAAGTCACATTTTAGAGTCTGTAACAATCCCTCTGAAAATGGAGATATATACAAAGGAAGGTGACACACCCTGTAAGTATGGTTGAAGCTGTCATATTGAAAAGCATCCACTCCTCCAGACTGGCAGGATTTCCTATGACATTTTTTCTCATTCACTCTGAGAAAAGAACTGAGAAGTTTGGCCAGATACAATTTTGCTGGGACTTGTTAACTAATAGTTTTCAGTTGCTAATTTACATTAGGGTTTAGCTATGCCAGCTTCAAAAATGAGACTGAATACAGAGCCAGATGACCTTAAATAACTCCAGAAATGAGCAGTCACCTGTGCATTAATAATTTGCATATGACATGCTCCTATTTAGAGCCAAGATAGATAATGAAGAGCAGAATTCAGATCTGAGTTCCTCGATTTGTCTATCCATGTCACCATATTAATCCAATAATTGCCTAATTTCCACATAATTTCCCCTCTATCCCAGTCATACCATAGTATTGAGAATGATTCATTGAAATATCATTTTTTTATTATTATTTTGGGGGAGTAATATGTCACCCTTGAAACTTAGTGGCTTAAAATGACAACTACTGAATTAGCTCACAATTTGTCAGGTTGCAAAATGGGCTGAATTTAGTGGGTGGCTTTTCACAGGTCTCACCTAATCTCACTCATGCATCAGGACTCACTTGGGGAGTGACTGGAGCTCGCTGGTCTGGAATGACCTCATTCATAGCCCTGGCAGATGGCTGACAGGTGGCTGGTGCAACAGGGGTGGCTGGGTCATGGATCTCTCTTCATCCAGCAGGCTAGCCTGGGCTCACTTACAAGGTGGTTGCAGAGCTTCATGAGCAAGAAAAGGACAAGCCCCAATGCACAAGTATTTTCTTTTTTTTTAATTTATTTTTTAATTTTTACATTTTTTAAAGGAATATTACTCAGCCATTGAAAGGAACAAAACTTGGTCATCTGTAGAGACATGGATGGACCTAGAGACTGTCATAGAGAGTGAAGTCAGAAAGAGAAAAACAAATATCGTATATTAATGCATATATGTGGAATCTAGAAAATGGTACAGATGAACCTATTTGCAAAGCAGAAATAGACACAGACATAGAGAAGAAATGTATGGACACCAAGAGGGGGAAGGGGGCAGGTGGGATGAACTGGGAGATTGGGATTGACATATATACACTACTATGTATAAAATAGATAACTAATGTGAGCCTGCTGTGTAGCATAGGGAACTCGACTCAATGCCCTGTGGTGACACAAGTATTTCCTAATTTTCTGCTCTTCTCATGTTTGCTATTGCCCTATTGGCCCAAACAAGTCACATGGCCAAGCCCAGCATCAGAGTGGGTGGGCATCCAGAATTTCAGTGAAAGGCAAGGTGTATATTGTGGTTCTTGCAATCTAACATACTTATTAAACATGGTTAGTTTAACGTGCAGAACTGAATACTGACTGGGTTTATAGCTTTAGTGATGTTTATTAGCAAGCAAGGCCAAAAGCTGTCACAGTGCTCAGTTTTCAATAGGTCAAAAAATTAGATAAGCGCCTTAATCTTCAAATTTAACATTGACTAACATTTACTGAGATCTTACTATGTGCAATATGTCAACATTTTACCCACATTATTTCATTCAACTGGGAAAACACACAATGCGGCAGCTGAGTGCATTATTTATGAGTACAGACTTGAAGTCTGACTATCTCTGTTCAGTCCTAGTGCACTACTTATTACCTGTGGGGTTTGATTAAATAATCTACCTCACAGCGCTCTTATGTTTTCATGTATTAGTGTATACAGAGTCCCTTGAACTGTGCCTAACATATCATGAGTGTTATATAAGTTATCACTATTATTATAAATTACATACTATTATGTCATCTCCATTTCACTAATCATACAGCCTGGAGAAATTAACAAACCAAAGTAACACAGAGTATGCATTCAAGTTGAAGAGAGTTTGATTCAAAATTCCATGATTAATCTGCTGAATTCTATTTTGTGCAATGGGAAAATGAATACGGAAACTATTTTTACACATAAGTAATATGTTTTACATGTAAATAATTACCCACTATATTAAAGACTTTAACAATCCAAACCATGGTTTTCTTTTTCTTATTAACATTATACATATTTTGACCTGAAGAATTTTGAATAATTGCCTCTATTCTAACATAGGATTTCATAATTAACAATTCCCAGGTTTTATTTGTTTACATTTCTATAAGACTTATACGTAGTCTTTCTTTCTGAGAGTTCTAGTTATACATGTGTACTTTGCCATGTTCCAGTATTAAGGGTTGATTAGCCTATTGAAAAAGATGCTGAATATAGCATAGTGGCTAAGAACATTTGGATTTTAATTCCAAATCCTGCACTTATATGATCTACGAAAAAGGCAGTCTCATGTGATTCAACTTAGTACAGGTATTTAACATAGAAAGCACTGAGTAAATTCTAGCTATTATTATTATTATTACTATTATTATAATACCCCAAAAGGATGCAGTTTTCTGGTTTTATCCTTAAATCAATTCAACACAAGTGCAATTTACTTAATGTGACATCAAAGTATAAATGAAGGCAAAGTGATGGAGACAGGGAGAGAAAAGAGAGAGACAGAGACTGGAAAATGCTATTGTTGATGGCTTTGAAGAGAGAGAAAGAGGCCAAGAGGCAAGGAATACAGGTGGCTATAAAGCTGTAAAAGTCAGGAAGCAGATTTCCCCTAGACCCTCTAGAAGGAACTAGCCTTGCTGACACCCTGATTTTAACCCAGTGAAAACTGACTCTGGACTTTTGACCTCTAGAACTTTAAGAGAACTTGTGTTTATTTACAAATAAATAAAACTAGTAAAACTGGAATTATCTATGACATGGAAACATTCAAAAAGAAAAAAAAATATGCCAGTGAAAAATTCAAATAAATCCAAACACTCTGGAGATATATTTTCTTTCTCCTCAATATCCCATAGGGATTAACTTCTTGATCTGAGCTGATATTGTTTTACTTTGAGGAAGCTGATTTTACTATCAAATAATATATTAACTTTTTGCTGGAAAGAAGTATCGATAGAACATAAATACAACAAAAATAACTGAAGAGGCATCTTCTGAAAATTAATATATACTAAATCACAAGTCAAGGAAGCCAAACATTTCTTTTAAACTAGACTTCTTGGTAACGTATATCAAAACAGTTGCTATTTTTACACATTCTATAATAGCAAAATTCTATAATTTGTACATGACATAATGAAATTTCACCCTATGTTGTCTCTTGTGTGTTTCTGTACCCAAACATCTTTTTCTTGGCTGCCACACATTTGAAAATTCACCTTCAGTTTCTGTGATTTCTTATTATCTACCTCTGGCACTGCAACTACACCTCTTTAATTCTCCTGACCATCACACGCATACCTATGTCCCCTAATGAATGGAGCTAGGTGATATACCATCCCTGCTTTTAACTATTTATATCCACTAATTTATATTGGGACTGATGATCCTCCCAGATAAATCATTTGAGCTAATGTAACTACTGTGGCACAAACATATTAAAATGGTTTCAAGGACTGGTTTTACATCTGTGGAGTTCAGATTGCCTCGAGCAAGAAAAGGGTTTCCTAGAGAAAAGTCAACCAAAGAAAGGAATTAGGATGGTGAGCCAGATGCAGATAGAGACAGCTCCAGAACAAAGGAAGTCCAAGTGTAGGTTCGTGAGTTATGCTAATTCTAACCCAGCTACCTTGGCACCATATTTCAGTGCTAGAAGATAGAGGCTCTTTGCATAATTTGAAAGATCTGCTCAAGGCTATAATCTTTTAAAATAGAAACAAATTTGGTTTAGTATACTGCCTATTTACCAAGTATAATGTCACATACGAGTGTTGTTTCCTGACTTTACTAGAAGAGAGATGTTGCACATCTGCTACATGGTCCAAAGGTAGTTTTCAAATCCACTCTGGAGTGGCACATTTCTGACTTCACCAGCTTCTAGGTGACAGCAATGGCCTCAGAAGGTGCACTGGAAACCATAATCATTGTGGTTTGGAAATCCGGACCAGCTGCACTGTTCTGGCTCAGCTGTCTAAGCAACCATTGACAGAACAGTTTTAACAATTTCTGTAATATATTTTGCCTTAAGCAAGCTTTTGTTGGATGTCCTAAATGGGTGTAACATCGAAAAAAATATGCTCCTTTTTATTTTGGAAGAGCAGAAAGAAGGTAGAAGGTGATGCCTAAGATCTCCCAACATCCAATGTCCTCTTGGGAATGACCTCATAGAAATACTATTGTGGATCTGCAGTGGACTTGGCCACCCAAACCCAGCTGTGCAGCTCGCAGGGGCGAATTACATTTCAAAGTGATGCAAAGGCAGCAGTGATCTTGCAGGTAGGCAAGGTGGTTCTTGGAGCATGGAGGTTTGGGTATTAACACTGTACATTGCAGAGGCTGGATAGTGAGGCTTGAGTCCATGTTTCACCAGGATTAAAAAACGATGTCCCATGTTACAGTCCAAAATTTAAAATTATAATCATAAAATTTAAAATAATAAATACAAACTTTGTACATTTATTATTACTCCACATTAACTAACACTCTTAGGAATGGATCTAAATATCAGTGTAAATTGTTATCAGATTTTTCTTCTTTCTACCTCGAAGAAATAACATAAAATATGCTTTTTAAATGCATACAATATGGTTTAATAAGTTTTGATTTTTGCTCCTTAATTTCTCCTCCCTTTAGCTCTTGGCTGACCTAACTAAGACTGGGGCTACTCCCTCATTTTCCAGCAGAGAACATATTCACCCATCTAACCTACAGTAGTCCGATGTTTCTAATCAAATCTAAGGGCTTGGAATTTAGTTTGAAAACATCAGCATAACACATTTAAGTTTATTACTACAAGTGTCACTCTCCAGTTCTTAAAATACATTAAAAATAATTGAGGTTATTTTAGGTTATTTTCTCCAAGTTCACATTGTTTAGCAGTTTTGACTAATTTAATCAAATATGATTTGTTTTAAATTAAGGTTTTTTTTCTTTTATTTTCTCCCTCTATTTTTTAATTAGTGTGTATGTAGATAAAATTTCTTTCCCATGGCACAAATTCAACTCTATTTGTTGAAAAAATACAGAGACTCTCTTTTAGAGGTGGCAGTATCAGGCACCAGAGAGGAGTTTTGCTGTCTATTTCTTTGCACTAGAATGTCTTTTACATAATAGATGCTCAGTATATACTTATTGAATTGAACTAAAGCATATTTTTTGGTCTATGCTTTAAAATAGTGAAACTAGTATATAAGTTTAGATAGGCTGACAATTATATTGCTTATATATAAGCAATAGTTCAGGCTTCAGAGGCAGTGTCATAGTAGAGGCTCAGTGTCTGCAAAAGAAATGAGATGATTTCAGGATTCTCCTTCTCTGTTATTGAGGAGGAAGCATATGCTAGACATAGAGAAAGAGCCAGTGACTCTTTGCTCTGGTGACAGATGCATGAATATTAGAAAGTATGAATCTGGGACCAGATGAATCCCAAAGAACATGCTGATGAAATCAAAATTTTGTTAACCATATTAGGCAACACTTTAATATTTAATATAAAATATTTAATATTGGTATAATTGACAATTAGAAGTAGATAGGTAAACTGTACCAGGAGGCTGGAAGGCTGGGAGACTGGGATGCAAGTGAGAATATTCTTGAAGTGGTTCTGGCTTATTTCACTCAACAATATGCTACATTCTGCCCTGCTCTTGGGTGGAACGTGAGCTTTGTCTTTTTAAAGGCTGACTTATAGTATTCCATTTTAAGCATTTACCACAATTTATCAACCCCAGTATTGATGAACATTTTTTCCCCCAGTTTGGGGCTCTTATGAATAATGCTTCTATTAACATCCGTGAATTTGTCTTGTGGTCCACATATGAAGGCAGTTCTGCTGCGTATACATCTAGGAATGGAATTGTTGGTTATGTATAAGTCTAATATTACAAAAGATTGCCAAACAATTTTTCAGAGTGACTGTGTCCCTTTATATTCCCATTGGCAGTGTATAAAAAGTCCTATACTATTGAATTTGCACCAATACTTGGTATGGTCTTTTAATCTTATACATTCTTACAGGTGCTTAGTGGTGATTTGCATTTTAAAATTGAATTGTTTATCTCATGGGCAATGATGTTAAAAATATGTTAGATATTTTAAATGAGCATTTGTATATCATCTTTTCTGAAGTACTCATTCAATTGTTTTAAATTGAAGTATAGTTGATTTACAATATTGTGTTAGTTTCAGGTATACAGGTATACAGCAAAGTGATTCAGTTATGTATATGTACATATATTCATATGTATATGCACATATATATAATATATATATATATGATTATTTCCCATTATAGGTTATTATAAGATATTGAATATAGTTTTCTGTACAATACAGTGAATCCTTAATGCTTATATATTTTATGTATAGTAGTTTGTTAATCCCATACTCCTAATTTATCCCTCCACCCCCTTTCCCCTTTGGTAACCATAAGTTTACTTTCTATGTCTGTGAGTCTGTTTATGTTTTGTATATAGGTTCATTTGTATTATTCTTTAGTTTCCACATATAAGTGATATATAGAATTTGTCTTTGTCTGACTTACTTCATTAAGTATAATATTCTCTAGGTCCATCCATGTTGCTGCAAAAGGCAATATTTCATTCTTTTTTATGACTGAGTAATATTCCATTGTATATACCACATCTCCTTAAGCCATTGTCTGTTGATGAGCACTTTCGTTGTTTCCACTACTGTAAATAGTGCTGTTATGAACACTGGGGTGAATTTATCTTTTTGAATTAGAGTTTTCATTTTTTTAAGATATATATCCAGGAGTGGGATTGCTGGATCATATGGTAGCTCTATTCTTAGTTTTTTAAAGCACCTCCATACTGTTTTGCATAGGGACTGCAACCAATTTATATTCCCACCAACAGTGTAGGAGGGTTCCCTTTCCTCCATTATCTATCCAGCATTTACTATTTATAGACTTACTGATGACAGACATTCTGACAGGTGTGAGGTCATATCTCATTGTGGTTTTGATTTGCATTTATCTAATAATTAGTCATGTTGAGCATATTTTCATTTGTATGTCTTCTTTGGAGAAATATCTGTTTATGTCTTCTGCCCATTTTTTTATTGTACTGTTTGTTTTTTCAGTACTGAGTTGTATGTATATTTTGGAAATTAATTCCTTCTTTTCTAGTTGTTTTTGTAGTTCTTCTTTGTTCATTTCTTCTTTTTGTGTTTCCTTTTGTGGTTTGATTTATTATTATTATTTTTTGTAGTATGCTTGAATTCCTTATTTTTTGGTTTTTGTGTATCTATTGTACATTTTTAACTTGTAGTTACCCTGGAGTTCAAGTATGTTGACCCATAACTATATCTATTGATTTAAACCGATAGTCATACAAATTCAAACACCTCCTAAAAGATCTCTATTTTTATACTGTACTCCCCAATTTGTGAATTTGATGTACTGTTTTACATCTTCATGCTTAACCTTTTGCTGTTAATTGTACTTAAAATCAATTTTACAAAAATTTTTAATTGTTTTTAAATCTATATATTGGTTTAGTTAAATGATCTTCAATCCTTTTATATATTTGCCTTTCCTATTTGATTTTCCCTTTGATGTAGATTCTTGCTTCTCTTCTATTTAGAGAAGATCATTCAATGTTTCTTTTAGGTTAGATTTAGTATTGCTGAATTCTTTTAGTTTTTGCTTGGCTGAGAAATTCTTTATCTCTCTTTCCATTCTAAATGATGATCTTTCTGGGTAGAGTATCAGAGATTGCAGGATTTTCCCTTTTAGGACTTTGAATATGTCATGCTACTCCCTTCTGGCTTGCAAGGTTTCTGCAGAGAAATCAGCTGATAGCTTTATGGAAGCTTCCTTGTAACTGACTGTTTTTTTCTTGCTGCCTTTAGAACCTTCTCTTTAACTTTTGCCATTTTAATTATAATATGTCGTGGTATGGGTCTGTTTGGGTTCATCTTGTTTGGGTCATTCTGTGCTTCCAGTACCTGGATATCTGTTTCCTTCTTTAGGATTGGGAAGGTTTCAGCCATAATTCTGCATATACATTTTTGATCCCCTTTTCTCTCCTCTTTCTGGAGCCCCTATTATGTGCAGGTTGGTATGTTTTACATTAGCCCATAGATCTCATATGTTGCTTTTTTTTTTTTTTCATTTGTCTTTCTGTCTGCTGCTCTGATGAGGTAATTTCTATTAGTCTATCTTCTAGATCATTTATTTGTTCTGCGTCATTTAGTCTGCCACCATTGCTTCCAGATTGTTTTGCGGTACACGAGCCTCTCACTGTTGTGGCCTCTCCTGTTGCGGAGCACAGGCTCCGGACGCGCAGGCTCAGCGGCCATGGCTCATGGGCCTAGCCGCTCTGCAGCATGTGGGATCTTGCCGGACCGGGGCACAAACCCGTGTCCCCTGCATCGGCAGGCGGACTCTCAACCACTGCGCCACCAGGGAAGCCCTCCAGATTGGTTTTTGTCTCAGCAATTGAATTGTCTAATTTTAATTGGTTCACCTTTATAATATCTAGCTACTTGTTACAGTGACCTGCATTTCTACTGATAATCTTTCTTATATCCTTTAGCATTTTTATTAACTCCTTTTCGAACTTGGGGTCTAGTAGACTGGAGAGGTCTGTTTTATTATTTGTTCTTTCAAGGGATTTCTCTCGTTCTTCTAATTAGGAGTAGTTCCTCTGCTTTTTCATTCTACTTAACTTTCTCTGTCTCTATGAATTTAGGAGAAACAGTTATGTACTGTGGTCTTGAAAGTTTGTTCTTATGTGGGAGCATCCCTGTGTAGACTGTGAGCCCAATATTTTTGCTGCGAGGGCTGGTTTGGTATGGATACCAGCCATGTCTTTCCTCAGAGTGTAATGGCCGTTATCCCCTTGATAGGGGGTGTGATTGGTGTTGTGGTGTCTGGAGACTGCACTGGATGTGGGTCAGGGCCTATTCTTTGTCCTCTGGCTGTCACTGCCCTGTCAGGGGGCAGGGTCTGCTCCACAGTCCTTAGAGTAGAAACCTTGAGGGTTGGGTTCGATCAGGCTCCATTGCCCTTGAGGGCATGCCCTGCCCTGAAAGAGGTGACCACTGAGTAAGTGAGGCACATGTGGTCACAGCAAATCTATGCACTGCCCACGTAGGCATCTGCAGTTCGGCCCAAAAGCAGCCCAAGGTCACTTCCCTTTCTTTGTTGTGTTTGTCCCAGACCTAGTGCTAGGCTGTGGTGTGGAGCAGGCTGGTGCTGGGGGCGCGACACTGAGGCTGCAGAAATTGAGGTTGCTGTGCTGCTGCCTGGGAGCTGGGCTGCCTCTGTGGCACACCTCTCCCAGGACCTGTCTGCACCAAATCCGGCACCATGCTGAGTGTGGAGTGGGCAGAGCCAGGGCGCTCCCACCAGGTAATGAATTACCATGTATTCCATGAGACTCAGCACCCAGCCACTGTGTGATTTTGCGGTGCCACAGAGTGCATGCTTCAACAATGTCTGCCGTGGCTAGTCTAGCCCTGCCATGCCTGTGCTGACAACTTCCCTGTGGGGACTATACCCCAGGCCCTCAGGGTTTTCTCTGCACAGCTAGATCAAATCCTCCCCCAGGGCCTGTCTACCTGAGATTCAGCACTTAACTGCTGTGCAATCTTGTGGCACTGCCTGGTATAGGCACTGACTGCGTCTGCCCAGTTTCACCCACTGCTCCCATGCGCGCTGACAATGGTCTCTGTGGTTAGCCTGGATCACATCCCAGGCACGCTGATCTGTCCATGTGCAGCTAGACTGAATCTCTGCCCTGATCTCCTGCCAGGCTGTGGTGTGGAGTGAGTAGGGCCAGGGTGTTTGCCCCTTCGGATTGGGAAGTGCAGCAATGCAGCAGCCCCCGGCACAAATCTCTCCCTGCCCTGATTGTTAGCAAGCCAGCATGTGCACACTCCTTGCAAGTAGAATTTAGGCTTCTCTATCCCTTCTGTCTGTTCCAGTGGATTTCCCAGAAGGCAAGGGGGCTCCCCAGAGTGAGGGTCTGACCATGTGGACCTTTTCTTCCTTACAGATCCCTCCAAGGGGCACAGATCCTGTCCTGATGCCCTTTCCCCCCATCCTATTTGATTACCTGGAGATCTATCTTGCAGCTCTGGTTGTATAGGTGATCTCCCAGTTTCCCGTTGGTTTTCTGTGAGAACTGTTCCACATGTAGATGTATTTTTGATGTGTTTGTGGGAGGAGTGAGCTCCGTGTCCTCTTAGCCATCTTGATCCCCCTCCTCCATTTAATTTTTAATCTTTTTTTTTTTTAAACTGGGATTCTGTCTTTTCCTTACGGATGCACTCTGGATAAAAATTCTTTGTCAGGTTGATATATTGCAAATATTTTCAACTCTGAGATTTACTTTTTCATTGTCATAATGTTATCTTTTGATAAACAGAAATATTTATTTTTAATGAGCTTGACTATATTAATCCTTTTCTTCTTGCTATTGGTTTTATATCCTGCTTAAGAAATGTTTGCTTATTTCAAAGTCAAGAAGTTGTTTTCCTATCTTATCTTTCAGAAATTTTATTGTTCACCTTTTAAATTTACAGGTCTGCAATCCATTCATACCATTTTTTGTGTATGGGTAAGCTGTAGATATTTTTAATTTTTCACATGGATATCCAAATGAATCAATGTCATTTATTGAAAAGAACATCTTTCTTCACTGTATTTCAAGTGGCACCATTTTGTAAATCAAATGAATTTATAAGAGTAAGTTCATTTCTGAACTCTGTATTCTGATGTATTTGTCTGTCTTGCTTGCACCAGTAATATACTGTACTTAAAACAAGTCTAGATATCCTGTAGTGTGTATCATTGAACTTTATTCTACTTCAAGAATAGACTGACTATACTTGACTCTGAGTTTTCATGTAAATTTTAGAATAATCTTGTTAATATACATATACACACAAAAATAATCTTCTAGGGTTTTGATTGAGATTGTTTTTTTCTATTGACCAATTTTTGAAGAACCAATATTTTTACAACATTGAATCTTTGAAATGTATGGTGTATACATTCTCTTGTTTAGGCCTTCTTTTAGTTTGCCAATAATATTTTGTATTTTTCTGTTTAGATTCTTTTATATCAAACATTAAACTTATTCTAAGTTATTTGATTTTTTATTCTATTGTAAATGGTATCCTTAAATTTCATTCTCTAATTAATTGTTATAAATATATATATTCATTGATCTTTGTATATTGGCCATATCAGTATACATTGTGCAGTTTATTTGCTCGTTAGCTCTATGTTTTTTAATTTGTGGATTATTTAGGATTTTCTAGATTCTATTATCTGCAAATTATGACCCTTTTAGTGTTTTCCCACTATTTATACTTTTTTTTTTCCTTTTTATTGCCTTATTAGTAAACTGTCTAGGACTTCCCACACAAGGCTTAATAGAAACAAATATCTTATTTCTGATCTCAAGAGGAAAGCCTTCAACATTCTACAATACATATCATATTTGCTGATGGCTTTTTTCTTTTTTGGTAGATAATTTTTTAATCAAAAGTTCTATCCTAGTCATTGTTTTCTTAGATTTTAAAAAAGTTATTTGTTGTGTTTTATTAAAAAAAATTTTTTCTGCATCTCTTAACCTCACCCTATAATTTCCCCTCTTTTATTTATTTATTTATTTGTCCACACCGTGTGGCATGCAGGATCTTAGTTCCCCGACCAGGGATCGAACCCATGCCCCCTGCATTGGAAGCACTGAGTCTTAACCATTGGACGGCCAGGAAAGTCCCTCTCCTCTTTCTTAACGTGGTGAATTTATCTTGCTTGAGGTGTATGGTACTTTTGGATCATTGGCTTAATTACTTTGCCAGTTTTAGAAAATGCTTAGATATTAGTATTTCAAATACATATACATATATATACATATATATATGTATATATATATATATATGTGTATATATTTGCTTTAAGTTCTCTTTTCAGTTTTTGGGACTCTAAACATATGATAGATCTTTTTTTCTTTTTACAATGTCCCATATTTCTTCAATGTTCTTTTCTCTCCCTTTCTTCCCCTTCCTCCCCTCACTTTATCCTCCTCTTCCTCCTTCTTCTGTACTTCTCTTGAATTTTCTGTGCTTCCTTTGAATCCCTGTGCTTCAGCTTGAATATTTTCTACAGATCTATATTTCTGTTTACTAATCCTACTTTTTGCTGTGTCTAACAGGATGTTAAAATCAACAATTCAGTTCTTAATTTTAATTACTGCAGTTTTTAGTTTTACACTTTCCATTTGGTTCTTTTCTCAGGTATTCTGCTTACAGAACTAGATTTCTACCTATTTTTTAAAACCATATTAATAAAATCTGTGGCTGCCAACTTTCATAAGTGATCTGTAGGTCTGTTTCTGATTGAAAGCTAGAATTCTTTAAAAATGTTGTAGGAGCTCAGGATGGTGCTATTAGCTTCAGAAAGGGTTTAGACTACCGTTTGGTGGAGACGCTGAGTTGAGAGAAAGATCACAGTAAATCAGGGCTTCATTTATGTAGCTGGATTGCAGTTTTTAGATGGCTCAGTTTATCTCTGTTTTATCCAGTACTCCCATTGTTCTTTGAGGCATTACCTTAGAGCCTAGGATACTTGTTAGAGTCTGTTCTCTTTAAGATCCTTAATTTCAATTCTTATTTTCTTGGCACTAAAACACTTCCAAATACTCCTCTCAGTTTTTAAATAGTTTCTCTTTTATGCTTAGATTTTTAGACGTTTTCTTTGTGCATAGACTTGAACAAACGCTTCAAGAAGGAATACTGTTAAGTGTAAGTAATGCCAATTCTCTTTGCCTCCCTCACTCTTAGATTTTGCTTCTTAAATTCTGGATGACTCGCTCCAGTTTTTGTCTTTCAATCCCATATGGTTCCCTACATACCTCATGTGTTAACCAAAACTGTTTTCTTTTTCTTTTAACTGATGTCTTCTGCCTGAATTCTCAGTCTCTCTCCACATTCCAAGAATCAGCAAATGCTCAGAGAATGAAATCTGCTCACAGAAAGCTAGCTCATCTCATTGTGGTTCACTTCTCTGGGATTTTGGCCCCTTTAGTCCTGATAGCTTCAGCAACTCTCCAAGGACTTCAAACAAATCCCCTCCCACTTTGTAGTTTTAGCTGTTTTTTCCTAGTTCTTCTCTGTAGGAGTGTTAGTCAGCCGAAGTTACCCTATTGTAGCCATGGGGAAATTCCCAGCAAATTGGTTTTGATCACTCAAGAGTTACACATTGTTTTGAGTGTCAGAATCTGAGTGATTTAACAAGCATTGCATAAGCTTTAATAAAAGCCATAAGAGAACAGGAAAAATATATTTGTTATATGTGTGAAATTCTTTAGATAGGGAGCCCAAAGGCACTACACCAATGGAATGGTTCTTCTTATTTCTGAAAGAATAACTGAAATGGAAAAAAAAATCAGTTTTTCAGAGTCTGAGAACAGATCACATTATAATATAAAATGGCAAAAAACTTATCAATATATAGTTGCTTAGTAGTTAAAATGGAAAGGATATACTGATTGCAGTATACAGGAATTTCTTTTGCAATCATTGGAAAACCTGAAATATTATTATTCCCTAGTTTTCCAGCTAGGGCAGAGCCAAGAAATAGATGTATAGTGAAAGCTTCAATGACAATAAGAATGTTCCAGAAGTTGAGATGTTGCAGATCATGGGGTTCAGGAACTGTTACCACTGGACAGACTATTTCACTTTTATTCTGCCAAGGGGCATCAATAAACAGCTGGCTATTGCCAAGAATATTAGGACAATGAAAATAAACTTATTAAAATTATTTTAAAATACTGTAAATCACTTTCAGCTGCAATTATATTTGTGAATTCAAAAAATGAAACCTGTATTCTCTATTTTCGGTATTAATTTTTCAGGACTAGATCTAATATCAAATTAAATGTAAATCGAACTGCTGATTCATTTTTAGAGTTGGACAGGACAATATTCAGATGTTTTAAAGGGTAGGAGAGAACTTATCTATGTGTCTATTTTCTGCATCAGGGTTGTATTTTCCTAAAAAATAGGGTTCAATTTTTTTTAAATTTGGTTTCATAAACTTTAAATATTTTCAATGAGAAAAATTATTTTAAAATTGTGGAATAAACATTTTAATTCTGAAAAATATCTAGTATATAGATTTTCATATTACTATAATATTTTAACTATGAAGACTGCATCTATTCATGCTCTAATAATTGGACATTAGCCATAAATTCCTATATATTTTAGAGACACTGTAGAAATTTATAAATATATCTCAAATAAAAGCCCTAAATCTATAAATAGCAACAATTGGGAGAGCCAAGAGAGAAAGGATTTTTTTCCAGATGTAAAACTTGTTTACTATTATGATTTGTATGTGTGGAGGCTGCTGACTTATTGGTGACTTACATACTCATGATAGAGTAAAATTATGATTCAGTCATTCCATTTCTTATTCACTCATTTACAGCTTGGTATTACTTAATCAAATCAGTATTTTACATAATTTATAAACACTTTTCTTCAAGCCTTTCAATAAATCTATTCTTTTATCAACTTCTATATATTTGTTTTCTGTACAATTCATTTGAAACTTCCTAATATGCCACCATCATTTATCTCTGTTGTTCTATGATTTAACCCCCTATGGATGTTGTGCTGTGCTGGAAAGAATTTACATGAGAATTAGAAAATGCAAAAATCTAATCCTTGCTGTGCACTTACTGCCTGGTTTGAGTTGGGTAAGACATGTTATAGTCTTTGAGTCACTTGTTTTTGAATGAAGTAATTTTTATATAAGGTCTCTAATTTTTCATTCAAATTATTGGATTTGACCCCACTTTTTCATTCTATTTAGGGTAAATAAATTATAACTTCTATTATTCTCAACTGGATAGAGTTTAACATTTATTTCACTTAAGTTTTCTTTATGTCTAAAACTATTACACCCTTTGGAAATCCGATCACTTATTTTATAGCTTTTGGACATTGTCATTGACCTTATCTCCCATGCATATTTCAGGTGAGCTGATTATTCAATAAAAGAAAAAGATATTTTTAAAGAAAACATGCTGTCAAAGATTTTACTAACATATGGATGACCAAATGTCCAAGCACAATAATTTTCAACTTCAGCTTTGTCAAAAATCAAGTTTCTATATGTGTATCCGTTTTAGGGTACTATATTCTATTCTGTTATTAACACTATTCATTGTCTTAATTATCACAGTTTCAAATTAAGTCTTGGTATCTGGCAAGCAAATTCAGCCACAGTTTTCTCCTATTACAGGATTGTCTTGACTTTCCTCGACCTTTTAAATTTCCACATATATTTTAGAATTTACATCTAAGTTCTACCAAAAAGACTCTTTTGATCTTGATTGGGATTACAGTGACTTTGTAGATCAAAGTGGGTAAAATGAGATTTTTATAATATTGAATCTTCCAATCCATGAATGTGATATATTTCTCCATTAGGTAGGTCTCTCAAATGTTTCATTATAGCTTTATACAATATGTACAAATATTATGCACATATTTTGTTAGGTTTAATTCTAGGTCCTTTGTATTTGTTTACCCTATAGTAAATTATATATACACACATAAACACTTTAGTATAATTCAGCTACATATTTTGTTTCTGATTCTTGCTCATGATGATCTTTGTATGTATTGTTACTTTTGAGTATAAATGCTAGTTGGAATCTTATCTATGGAAATACTTTAAGCCTGGGATGAAGGTGGGTTCTTTCAGAGAGTATTTGTATTTACTTTTGTCAGTCAACTGGGAGCACTGATCTAGGGTATTTTAAACTAAATTCTTGGCTTAAGTGGTTTTTGGACCACCTTTTAGGACCACATTATTTTGAACTCAGGCTGTCAACTTGTATAATATCTAACTTATGGTTACAAATAAAATTCTCACAAGTGATTTTTTTTTTTTTTTTATCTTTTGTGCAGTCTGTTGGCTAGTAGCACTCAGTTTGGGGAAGGGGATTTCTAGCTCATTCTTACAAATCAGGTGAAGATTTTTGGTGGGTTGGGCTTTATAGCAGTCTTCAACTCTATCCATCACCTCAGGCTCTGAAACTGAATTCTTGTTCCACCCAATTTCCACAAGTTTGCAAAACCTGATTCAGAAAAAATTCCTCAGGAAAAGGCAAATTAAGTGCCCCTTTAATTTTGATCTGAATCCTTACATTTTTGCCAGCTCGTGGGTGAATTTAAGAAGATTTTTATACTGGGTCAGCCTGGGCCCTTCGATAGCCATATTACCAGAACCAGAGTTTCCACATGTGTATTTATATAATGTTATTTAATTATCTGTGAATATTATCTCAATTAAAAGCAATATTTAAAATTTTAAAATTAGCACTAGGATAATAATTATATCATAATATATAATTATATAACTATTATTATTATTACTATTATTTCCAAAATATGGTCACTGAAAATGCCTACAAGCAATGACAACCCAATAGGAATAAACACTACTCATCCATGATATGGCCCTCAGATATGATTCCCCATTAAAAGGAACTATGGATTTTGAAAAGAATACTGATTTCAGCCATGAAACAGAAAATATATAATGAACCTGGAGAATTTCAGTGGGCAATCAAGTATTTATCAATTGTTATTTTGTGTGAAACAACATGGAGATCAATATAAAAGAGCTCATATTTTCCAAATATTGGATAATTTGAACATCAAAAAGAATGATTAATGGTAATTGTACACAGCACTCAAAACTGTAGAGAGAGAATGAGTGAAAGAAAAACAGAAAGGTAAAAAAAGAGAGGAAGGGGTAGAGAAACTCACTGTAAACCACTGGAAATAACTTGACATCAATTCCTTACTCTTAAAATCAGCAACTAAATACCTAGGAATAAATTTAACCAAGGATGTGAAAGACCTATACTCTGAAAACTACAAGACACTGATGAAGGAAATTGAAGATGATACAAATAAATGGAAAGATATCCCATGTTCGTGGATTGGAAGAATTAATATTGTTAAAGTCACCATACTACTCAAATCAATCTACAAATTTAATGCAATCCCTATCAAAATACCCATGACATTTTTCACAGAACTAGAAGAAATAATCCTAAGATGGAACCACAAAAGACCCCAAAGTGTCAAAGCAATCTTGAGAAAAAAGAACAGAGCTGGAGGTAACACATTCCCTGACATGAAAATATACTACTAAGGTATAGTAATCAAAAAAAAGTATGGCACAAGCACAAAAACAGACACATAGATCAATGGAACAGAATAAAGAGACCAGAAATAAACCCACACACCTACAGTCAATCTCTGACAAAGGCAAAAATATACAATGGAGAAAAGATAGTATCTTCAATAAGTGCTGCTGGGAAACCTGGACAGCTACAATTAAAGAATGAAATTTGAACATTTTCTCACACCGTATACAAAAATAAACTCAAAATGGATTAAAGACTTAAAAACCAGAAACCATAAGACTCCTAGAACACTTTTTGACATAAATCAGAGAAATATTTTTTGGGGGCCTGCACCTAAGGCTAAGGAAACAAAAGCAAAATTAACAAATGTGACCTAAATCAACTTAAAAGATTTAAGCACAGCAAAGGAAACCACCAACAAGAAAAAACAACCTATTGAATGAAGAAAATATTTGCAAATGATATGACCAATAAGGGGTCAATATCAAAGATATATCAACAGTTCATACAACTCAATATCAAAAAAGCCAACAACCCAATTTAAAAATGGGCAGACCTGAATAGATATTTCTGCAAAGAAGACATACAGATGGCCAACATGCACATGAAAAGATGCTCAACATTGGTAATCATCAGAGAAATGTAAATCAAAACCACAAGGAGGAACCACTTCACACCTGTCAGAATGGCTATCACCAAAAAGTCTAGAAATAATGACTATTGGTGAGGATGTGGAGAAAGGGAACCCTAGTACACTGTAGGTGGGAATGTAAATTAGTGCAGCCACAATGGAAAACAGTATGGAGGTTCCTAAAAAAATATATATATATATATAGAACTAACATATAATCCAGTGATTCCACTCCTGGATATATACCTGAAGAAAATGAAAACACTAATTCAAAAAGATACAGGCACATTAATATTCCTAGTAGTGTTATTTACAGTACCCAAGACACTGAAGCAACCTAAGTGTCCATCAACAGGTAAATGGATAAATAAGAAATGGTATATAAATGCAATGGAATATTGTTCAGCCATAAAAAGAATGAAATTCTGCCATCTGTGTTTTTAGTGTTAGCATCACTAAAAATGGTGGAATAACACATTGTGTGCTTCCTAATGTAATTAATATGAAGCACACAGAATCACCCATATTTTACTTAAGTTGAACCTGAGTCAAATCAAGCCTCTGAAGCTCAACTAAAATCATAAGAGATACAAAGAGCAGGGGAACAATTTTAAAGATACCAAAAAATGCAAATAGAAAACTTGGGGGCATTCTAATTAACTCTCAGTTTTTTCAGTAAGCAAAAGGCAGAAAAGAAATGGGAGGGGGATGCTTTACATAAAATAACTTAAGAGACATAAAAAGTCAATGTCACATGTAAATATTGTTTGGAAACTTCTTCAAACAAACCAAATGTAAAAAGTATATATATAGGGCTTCCCTGGTGGCGCAGTGCTTGAGAGTCCGCCTGCCGATGCAGGAGACGCAGGTTCGTGCCCCGTT
>NW_006794161.1:1083910-1090403 GCF_000442215.2 Lipotes vexillifer | reverse complement strand
CCCGGACCGGGGCACGAACCCGTGTCTCCTGCATCGGCAGGCGGACTCCCAACCACTGCGCCACCAGGGAAGCCCAAAAGTATATATTTTTAAAGCAATTGGGGAAATGTGACTACATATCTGAGCATTAGATTTCAAATTTTCAGATGTATTATAAGCACTTTGGGATCTTTTAAAATGACGCTTCTGATTCAATAGTTTTCAATGAAGCTGAGATACTGAATTTCTAACAAGCTACCAAATTCTGCTGCTTCTTCTTTATTAATTTTTTAAAATTAATTTTTGTTTATTAATTTTTTACTTTTGGCTGCATTGGGTCTTTGTTGCTGCGCGCGGGCTTTCCTCTAGTTGCAGCGAGCAGGGGCTACTCTTCATTGTGGTGCACAGGCTTCTCATTGCGGTGGCTTCTTTTGTTGCAAAGCATGGGCTCTAGGCACGCAGGCTTTAGTAGTTGTGTCACGCAGGCTCAGTAGTTGAGGCTCGCGGGCTCTAGAGTGCAGGTTGAGTAGTTGTGGCACACAGGCTTAGTTGTTCCACGGCATGTGGGGTTGTCCCAGACCAGGGCTCGAACTGTGTCCCCTGCATCAGCCCGTGGATTCTTAACCACTGAGCCACCAAGGAAGCCCTCTGCTGCTTTTTGTTTGCAGACTATGTTTTGAGAAGCAAGGTATTAAATTATATTAAAGAGTAATTTTTAAGTTTCTTGGGTGTGATAATTTCTTTTTAATTATATAAGAAATTACTCACTTTTAAAATGATTTTTTATGTGATTAGATATGCATACTAAAATGTATTGGTTTGAAGTAAAAGAGGTTTAAATTTGCCTTAAAATAATTCAGCAAGGAAAAGGAAAAGATGAAAACTAACAGAAGAAACAAATAGGCAAAGTTTTGATGATTGCTAAATCTGGCTGATGGCCATATGAGGGTCAATGCACAATTTTCTTTATTCTTTTGTTTGTTTAAATAATAAAAATTAAAGTAAAAATCATGTTTTTAAATGTACCAACTAAATCTTAAGATAAAGCAACTTATACACATTATACCACGATCAGTTGATAACAATTCCTGGTAACACATGATGTATATTTTTTTGTGTCATGGAAATTAAAAGTAGTAGCACTCCCCAAAAGCTGGTAACTATTGCCTGGAGAGATCAATGACTGCACAGAGTGGTCTCTGCGGGGTTATATTATCCTGGTATCATGTAATTATTTATACTAATAAAACAAATAAACCAGAGGATCATCTCAGATGCAAGGAAAAGTACATTTGTCAAAATTCAACATTCATAATAAAAAAAGCCTCAGTAAATGAGATATAAAAGGGAGCTTGCTATAAGGCATCTAGATAAAGGACAAATATGACAACTTTAAAGCTAACATCATATTTAAAGGTGAAAACATGATTGCTTTCCCCCTAAGTTGGGAACAAGGTAAAGATGGGTATTCTTCCATTCTACTTTGTACTGGAGATTTAGCCAGTGCAAAAAACAGCAAGAAAAACAAAATTAAAAGGAAATGGATTGAAAAGGAATAGACAGAACTGTTTTTATTTGTGGACAAGATGATCATCTATGTAGAAAATCCTACAGAATTAACAAAGGGCAACTAGAACTAATAACTGAGTTGAGCAATGTCACAGGATACAAAGTCAATATATAAAGATCAATTACAGAACAAAATTTAAGGATCTTACCTACCTGACTTCAAGCTTTTACATAAAGCTATAGTAATCAAGATAGCGTTATACTGGCATGAAGATAAACATATAGATTAACAAAATAAAATTCATACATGCATATGGTCAATTGAATTTTGACCAAGTTTCCAAGGCAAGTCAGTGGAAGAGGATAATCTTTTCAATAAATGGTGCTAGAACTCAGATGCTTCTCTTACACCATTTTGTTACTTCAACAAAACATATCCAGAAATGGATCACAGAGCTAAATTTGAGAACAAAACTATAAAATGTCTAGATAAAAATAGGAGAAAATCTAGTGACATTCATTTAGACAAATAATTTTTAAATAGGACAAAATAACCTTACAAACTATAAAATAAAATTTAAGAAAATGAAATGTCAAAGCACAGACTGAGGGAAAATATTTTGAAAAAGTAGTTCTGATAAGGGACTTATGTCTAGAATTTATGCAACAGACAAACAAATAAACAAAAACCTCTTCCAACTCAATATCATGAACGCAGACAACCTAATTAGTACACGGGCAAAGACTGAACAGATATTTTGCCAAGAAAATATGTATTACAAATAAGCAAATAAAAGATGCTCATCCTCATTAGTAACTAAAGGAATGCAAATCAAAACCACAGTGAAATACCTCCACATAACCATTAGAATGACTAAAATTGAAAGTCTGATAGTACCATGTACGAGTGAGGATGTGGATAAACTTGCAGATTTCTAGTGGTAATGGGTATAGCTTTTTTGAAACACAATTTGGAAGACTTTAAAAAATAAAGCAAATGAGATGCAAATATTAAAAAAATCATTAATTTATAATGTTAAATATACTGATAAGTAGAAAGATCATTCTTCCCTTCAGGTTATGTGGGAAAATGAATTTCTGAAATTCAGAATGTGGTAAATACAGAAATAGAACAGGGAAGTTATTGTGATTAGAATTTTAAACTTTTAATGGTACAGTCATCCTTTAAAAAATCTTAAAAAGATAAGCTCACTACTTCATAATGTGTTAATAATTTTCAGTGTTTTTTAC
Organism: Lipotes vexillifer; assembly: GCF_000442215.2. Lineage (NCBI taxonomy): Eukaryota > Metazoa > Chordata > Mammalia > Artiodactyla > Lipotidae > Lipotes > Lipotes vexillifer. The sequence goes on along the minus strand of NW_006794161.1, from coordinate 1,087,664 downwards.
TGTGACTTTCCTTTTTTTTTTTTTCCTTGCGTTATGCGGGCCTCTCACTGTTGTGGCCTCTCCCATTTGCGGAGCACAGGCTCCGGACGCGCAGGCTCAGCGGCCATGGCTCACGGGCCCAGCCGCTCCGCGGCATGTGGGATCTTCCCGAAACGGGGCACGAACCCGCGTCTCCTGCATCGGCAGGCGGACTCTCAAGCACTGCGCCACCAGGGAAGCCCGACTTTCCTTTTTTTTATTTCCACAGATATTTACAATTCCTCTGATTCCTTTCTAATTTTCATTGTGCCTTGTGTAGTGTAGATGTTCAATAAATGTTCATTTAATAAATTAATTTTTTAAAATATACAGTTGTTTATTTCATCAGTTTATAGTTTTGTCTTTTGTACTTCGGAATGATTGTGAACTTTTCAGGTTAAGCTGCATACCTCCTTTTGATTTATTTCTCTTTGTTGTATAGACCAATGGACTAGATTTCCAAGGTGTGTATAGCACTTCAATTTTATCCTCTTTACACTAATTTATGAGAGAACAGAAGATGAGAATTTGTAAAGTACATCAAGTTCTTTAAACTTCATTAATTTACTCATTCTTTTATTCTCTAAATGTTTACTGAGCTCTTGAGACGTAGCAGATTCTCTGCTCTCTAAGGACGAACTTTCAAATGGATATATGCGTTATTCCAAAATATCCTTTTATAATTTTTGACAACTTTTATTAAACAGGTTATTTTGGTTTATCATTATCAGTGAGATTGCTTTTTTCCTTTTATTGTTCCATTGAAGTCTTTAATTGTAAATTCTATTTTAGTTGCTTTAAGATAGAATAGAAAATATGATTTCCAACTGAAAATCACTTTTAAAACCTTAGGCTTGGAAAGAGAATTTTATTTTTTCTAATAGCATTGATGAGCATTAAGATGTGTATGGCTTTTTAATGCATTTTCTGACTTCTTTGGTGTAATGTCTTAGAAGAAAAGAACATATGTCTGAATGCAATTAATCAAATCTATGTGCTTCAAAATCCATAGTTAAAATGTGAAAATATTGCTGTGTGGAATAGAAGAATACATTTTAAGGTTTTCAGTAATGCAGATACAGGACTATCACTAAAATTAGCATTTTCAAGAGCTCCTTTTGCAAATGTAGTTTCAATCATACGATTTCAATCAATTAAAATACTTTGATCTGGATCCTATTAATGTATATTTGAAGGTACAAATAATAGCTATGCATTATTCTAATTTAATTCTCAATTCATCAACATGTGTTTACACACATTGCATCCTTATTAAAGTTATCAAATATAGGTCAAAAATTTTTATTAAAAATTTTTTTCAGTTTATTCAAAATAAATTTTCATGTTGCCCATATGAATAAGAACCAAGTAAAAACATATATAATCAAATTCAGAAATTCTTTATGCTCATTCATGTCATTCTCATTCTTTTTACCATTCTTTCTATTGAAAATGAAGTAACCAAATATTTAAATTATTAAAATGCAAACAAAGAACCAACTTGGAGATAAAATAATCCCCATGCCAGTATTTTAATCTTTAGTTAGGACTTCCTAAAATTTGGACATACCTAACTATTTGTACTTCCAGATTAACAAAATGTGGAATATAAGTATTCCTGATGAATGAATGCAGGAGATATCCACCCAATATCAGTAAAAACAGATTTAGAGCAGAAACGTTTTCGTTGGTCATATGACTTCAGAAATCATTAAACAATGGGTTTTAGTTTCCAGTGTCCAAAGTTCAAAAGAGGAAGGATTAACTTGTACCAAATCATCTGTTTCTGTCCAAATCATCTCTGTACCACATTTGGATTTATGAGTGGGACTGATACATTTTTCTTGGAAGTAACTAGTTAACTCTCCAAAGACCAAGATTGTGGGTATTTATCTAAAAAGCTTGTCTGGCTTTTATTTATTGAAATGTTTTGACCTATTAACTGACCTGTTCGTTCTCAAATGCAGGCTCTCCCCATCACCACACGCTTTACCACCAAGGCTCCAGTCAGATTAACAATGAATATCAAATTGCTTTCTTAAAAGTTTTTTTTCTCAATGTGGTTTAACTAAATTATATACCAAATGATATTTCAATTCTTATATTTTTCACACCCTAGTTCTGTGCTCTTTAGTATACCAAATAAAGTAAACTATAGAAATAAGAAAAAATCAAATAAATAAATTCCAGTTCTCACTTATAACTGATAAAATATTTATGTGTAAACAATATTAAAATCTACAGTCAAATTAAGTTTTGAAGATCATCTTTCATTTTATTCATGATTAATTCACATAATATTTATTATGTGAACAAGGGTGGATTCTGGTGGTGACAAGTAAGTTGCAATTTTGGAACAAGTAGATTCTTTGGCTTCATTGAGAAATTGTATGAGGTTTTAGTGATTTTCTTTACTGATTTTTCTTCTTGGATTTCCACAGTCAGCTAATCAAATCAAATTATTTAAGGGGATAATTCCAGGAGATAGGATGATTTATTCATTCAACAAATATTTACTAATTGCATATTATGTGCAAAGCACAATTCTAAGTGCTAGAAATACAGCAGTAAACTAAAGGAAACAGAAGCCCCTCCCTCATGGATCATATGATCCCATGGCAAGGGAAAGACAGTAGCCAAAATAATAGTATATTGTGTTAGAAAATGTAAATTAATGTGAAGAATAATAAAGTGGGCAAGGGGCTAGGAAATATTAAGCCTTATTGCAATATTATAAAAGTAGAGAGTGAAGGCTTCTGTAAGAAATGGAATTTCAGGAAACATTTAAAGGAAGTTTGGGGGTTATATATTCAGGTATCTGGTCAGGGAGCAGCATTATGGACACAAGGGAACAGGATATGCAGGGGGCCTGAGGAGGGAGCATGCTTGGTAAGTATGAGGGACATGAAGGAGTCCCTGAGTAGCAAGAGCAGAGAGAGAAAGGGATGAAAAATAGGAGACAGGACCAGATACGTAATGCCTGGGGGCAGATTGGATAGGAATTTATGGGTATTTTAAGCACTTTGAAAAGTTCTCTGTAAACTTTATTCATAGTAAAGATAGTGATTTTAGAAACTGTTTGAATTGTACTAAATGAGAATTAATTAATGCTTCAGTATTAACTTGGAAAATGAGTATTTTTTCTATTCTTTCACCCAAGTTACCATCTTTCTAGCTAATGGAAATTCCAGGCAATGGAATGCCACAGTGCTCTGCTCTTGTCCTTGTCTTACAAAAATGTGTTGATAATATGAGTGAAAGCACAGAACTAATACTTATTATATTTAAAGTTTAAATAAAGCTATAAAATGGCCAATATTAAACATTAAACTAAAAACACTAGGATACACTGTGTAAGGAAGAAAAAAATAAAAACACAGATAAACTTTACAAGGATAAACATAAGATTTGTATTTAATTTCAAAATAATAAACTGCATGATTTAGGAAACTTCTGTTAATAAATCCAAAAAAAAAAAATCATCAGGGATTTAATTCGATCAAAAACTTCAAGAGGGCTTCCCTGGTGGTGCAGTGGTTGAGAGTCCGCCTGCTGATGCAGGGCACACGGGTTCGTGCCCAGGTCCGGGAAGATCCCACATGCCGTGGAGCGGCTGGGCCCGTGAGCCATGGCCGCTGAGCCTGAGCGTCCGGAGCCTGTGCACCGCAACGGGAGAGGCCACAACAGTGAGAGGCCCGCATACCGCAAAAAAAAAAAAAAAAAAAAAAAAACTTAA
>NW_006794161.1:1065565-1083836 GCF_000442215.2 Lipotes vexillifer | reverse complement strand
AACCCCAAAAAAAAAAAAAAAAAAAAAAAAAAATCTTCAAGAGATGTGACTAATTAAAAACATCTAACAAAATCTTTAAATGTAGCATTAGAAAAATAGTGTTTATATCATGAAATGTAATTGTCTTATATATGTCTCTTGTCACATTATTTGGGGTATTGTGTTCTATTCTTGGAGCAACATTTTAAGAAGGACTCTTGTAACTGGATCATGCCAACTAGAGAATACAATGGAAATTACGATGATAAGTGGTCAGGAAATAATTTTATAAACTGTGCAAAGTAATAAATATAACTTCATGCTTTTACCCTTACTATATATATATGGGTATATACCCTGCTGTAAGCCTATTCCCAACCTTACATCAGAATTTACCTTTTAAAAACTATGTCAAAAAAATTCACTTCTCCTCTCAAAACTCTACAATGGCTCCACAAAGTGCTTATAAGGGTCTACAAAGCTGTGTACAACCTCCCCTCACACTGCTCTGATGTCCTCATCTGCTACTATATCCCTCCTTGTTCACTCTGCTCCAGTCACAATGACTATTTTGCTGTGCTCTTTGCCCTGTCTGTTCTTTCTACCTGGAACACTCTTCCCCCAAACAGTCACAGGGCTAATTCCCTTACCTCTTTCAAGTCCTTGCTCAAATACCACCTCAGTGAAGCCTGTTCTGATGACTCTATTTAAAACTTCAAATCACATCTATGCCTACACCTCCCTCCCCTTCCCCTACATTTTTTATTTCCATAGGACTTATCAGAGTTTACAAACTACATATTTTACTTATTTATTATGGCTGTTGTTTTGTTTATTTGATTTGTCTGTTTTTGGTTATCTTTCTCTCTTAAAATGAAACCTCCATGGGGACAAGAATGTTTGTTTTGTCCACTACTTTATTCTGAATTCTCAAAATAGAGCATGAAACAAAGTAAGATGTTGATATTTTTAATTGAATTAAAGTGATTTTTAAGCTGACCTTTCCAAAAAAAAAGAAAAAAAAAGACAATGTATTTTTGATGTTAGAAGGGCAATTAATAATCATAATAGATTTAGCCTCTTTTTCTCTGGATATACTACTGTCCAAAAGAACTTCCTACAATAACAAATATGTTCTCTACAGTGTCTGGTATTGTAGCCACTAGCCACATAGGGCTATTAAGACTTTAAATGTGCTCAATAGTGTGGCTGAAGAATTCTCAATTTTATTTAATTTTAACTAATTTTAATTTAAATTTATATAGTCACATGAGTCTAGTGGCAGTCATATAGAACAGTGAAGCTCTAGAAGGCATAAACTAAAGCTATTGAGTGAATATTAATGAGAAAGAGATTTCTGTTTAATTAAAGAAGAACATTTCGGGCTTCCCTGGTGGCGCAGTGCTTGAGAGTCCGCCTGCCGATGCAGGAGATGCGGGTTCGTGCCCCGTTTCGGGAAGATCCCACATGCCGCGGAGCGGCTGGGCCCGTGAGGCATGGCCACTGAGCCTGCGCGTCCGGAGCCTGTGCTCCGCAAATGGGAGAGGCCACGACAGTGAGAGGCCCGCATAACGCAAGAAAAAAAAAAAAAAAAAAAAAAAAAAAAAAAAAAAAAAAAAAAAAAGAAGAACATTTCAATCAGACTCTATCCAACAAAGGAATGGACTGCCTCATGAATAGAGTATGCTCTACCTCAAAGAAGTAATGCTTTGACAATGATTAAGGAGTCACTTACCAGAATTGCTACAGCAGAGATTCTTGCTTGGATGGGCTACTTGTACTATTATGTTAATGTGATTTCCAAATTCAATAAATCCTTTTACTATATGCTTGCTACCTAAAATTCATGTCTACTATAACTTAGTGGGAGGGAAATCCAGTATTCCAAGTAACAAATGGTATACTAAAAAAAAAAGAAAAAAAAAAGTATACTAAAAACAGGTAACTTTTCTCTTTAAATCCTGTTAGTTAAGGGCTACTGGGAAGAGAGTATATTTATAAAGATGACACAACAAAATAAATTCCTTGCCAGTACATCTGGATATGAAATGTAAAGAGCATAGGCTTTGGAGTCATACAGGCTCCAGTGACTTGGGAATAGGCATTCTCTGGTGGTTGAAGGCTACCAGATGTCCATTAATATTATTCTTCTCTACTTCCACAGTAATAGAATTTGGTTTGGGTCCTGGCTGCCCACACAGGAAAGCCATATCCCTAAGCTCCTGTAGTTGTACATATGTGACTAAGCTCTTGGCACTGAAGTATAATCCGAAGTGATGTGTACAACTTCTGTCTTCCTTAATTAAGAGGGAAACTCTGGCTCTGGACATCTGCTCTTTTCCTCTCTCCACTGGCTAGAATGACAAGAATCAACGTGATCTTTTGAACAATGTGAATATATAACTCATTCAATAAATTAAGAGCAGATCTATTAAAGTTTTAATCTATAGAAACACTAGTTATAAGATAAAAATAAGGCATGTTCTGGAAAGCAAAATGAGAAAAGTTTCAGATATCTGGTTTTCTCAGAATCTAATTTCTTTCCCGACAGATTAATGTTGGATTTGCAAGTACAAATTTTGGAAATGTTCATGAAACAGAGCTCACCACGACAGGTAAACTTTTATGACTGCTACTAGAGCTGGTGATATTTGAAATTCTTCATGAGAAAAAGGAAAAGTCTATTTAAAGCAATGACAAAGATACTGATGGGCAGGAACTTTTCCTTTTTTTCCTAAATGGTACTTAGTGTTTGATAACAAATACACTTAGATTTTAGGTTGTAATTTTAGATGGCATTCAGAGGATGTGAATCAGTTTCCTGATACAAACAGGTAATTAAAATCAAACAATGAGAATAGTTAAACATAGCATTGCCCCACAGATTATTTAATGATGGACTTCTTTTTCCCCCTAGTTGAGAGGTAAGGGTTCATTGCAAATATTCAGTAGTGTAAATACAATGTGTTGGAGGACCTTCAAGATGTCAGAGGAGTAAGATGTAGAGATCACCTTTCTCCCCACAAATACATAAAAAAATACATCTACATGTGGAACAAGTCCAACAGAACACCTATTGAACTCTGGCAGAAGACCTCAGACTTCCCGAAAGGCAAGAAACTCTCCACATAACTGGGTAGGGCAAAAGAAAAAGAAAAAACAAACACAAAAGAATAGGGATGGGACCTGCACCTCTGGGAGGGAGCTGTAAAGGAGGAAAAGTTTCCACACACTAGGAAGTCCCTTCACTGGTGGAAACGGGAAGCCTCGGAGCCATGAAGGAGAGTACAGCAACAGGGGTGCAGGGGGCAAAGCGGAGAGATTCCCGCACTAAGGGTCAGCACCGACCAGCACTCACCAGCCTGAGAGGCTTGTCTACTCACCCGCTGGGGCTGGTGGGGGCTGGGAGCTGAGTCTCAGGCTTCGGAGGTCAGATCCTGGGGAGATGACTGGGGTTGGCTGCATGAACACAGGCAGCTTCATAGCCTGAAGGGGGATAGTGCACCACAGCTAACTGGGAGGGAGTCCGGGAAAAAGTCTGGAACTGCCTAAAAGTCAAGAGACCATTGTTTTTGGGTGTGCAAGGAGAGAAGATTCAGAACACTGCCTAAATGAGCTTCAGAGACGGGCGTGAGCTGCGGCTATCAGCGTGGACACCAGACACGAGAATGAAATGCTAAGGCTGCTTCTGCAGCCACCAAGAATCCTATGTGCAAGCACAGGTCACTATCCATACCTCCCCTCCCAGGAGCCTTTGCAGCCTGCCACTGCCAGCGCCCCCCTAGTCCAGGGACAACTTCTCTGGGAGAACACCGAGCATGCCTCAGGCTGGTGCAATGTCATGTTGGCATCTGCCGCCGCAGGCTCGCCCTGCATTCTGTACCCCCTCCCTTCCCCAGCCTGAGTGAGCCAGAGCCCCCTAATCAGCCATTTCTTTAACCCCCTCCTCTCTGGGTGACAAACGGACGCCAGAGGGTGACCTACATGCAGAGGCAGGGCCTAATCCAAAGCTGAACCCCAGGAGCTGTGTGAACAAAGAAGAGAAAGGGAAATTTCTCCATGCAGTCTCAGGAGCAGTGGATTAAATCTCCACAATCAACTGATGTACTGTGAATCTGTGGAATACCTGAACAGACAATGAATTGTCCCAAAATTGAGGTGGTGGAGTTTGGGAGCAATCGTAGACTTGGGGTTTGCTGTATACGACTGACTAGTTTCTGATTTTTATGTTTATCTTAGTATAGATTTTTGTGCTCGTTATCATTGGTGGATTCATTTATTGGTTTGGCTGCTCTCTTCTTTTTTATTTTAGTAATATTTTTGAATTTTATTTTAATAACTTCATTTTATTTTATTTATTTTTTTTCTTTTCTTTCTTTTTTTCTCCCTTTTTTTCTGAGCCGTGTGGCTGACAGGGTCTTGGTATTCCAGCTGGGTGTCAGGCCTGTGCCTCTGAGGTGGAAGAGCCGAGTTCAGGAAATTGGTCCACCAGAGACCTCCCAGCTCCACATAATATCAGTTGGTGAGGGCTCTCTCAGATATCTCCATCTCAACGTTAGGACCCAGCTCCACTCAACAACCAGAAAGCTCCAGTGCTGGACACCCCATGCCAAACAGCTAGCAATACAGGAAAACAACCCCACCCCTTAGCAGAGAGGCTGCCTAAAATCATAAGTTCACAGACCCTCCAAAACAAACCACCGGACATGGTCCTGCCCACCAGAAAGACAAGATCCAGTCTCATCCACCAGAACACAGGCACCAACCCCCTCTACCAGGGAGCCTAGACAACCCACTGAACCAACCTTATCCACTGGGGGTAAAAAACAAAAACAATGGGAATAACGAATCTGCAGTCTGAGAAAAGGAGGCCCCAAATGCAGTAAGATAAGCAAAATAAGAAGACAGAGAAATACACAGCAGATGAAGGAGCAAAGTAAAAACCCACCAGACCAAACAAATGAAGAGGAACTAGGCAGTCTACCTGAAAAAGAATTCAGAGTAATGATAGTAAAGATGGTCTAAAACCTTAGAAATAGAACAGAGAAAATACAAGAACGTTTAACAAGGACCTAGAAGAACTAAAGAACAAAAAACCGATGATGAACAACAAATAAATGAAATTTAAAATTCTCTAGAAGGAATCAATAGCAGAATAACTAAGGTAGAAGAATGGATAAGTGACTTGGAAGATAAAATAGTGGAAATAACTACCGCAGAGCAGAATGAAGAAAAAAGAATGAAAAGAATTAAGGACAGTCTCACAGACCTCTGGGACAACATTAAAAGCACCAACATTCGAATTATAGGGGTCCCAGAAGAAGAAGAGAAAAAGTAAGGGACTGAGAAATATTTGAAGAGATTATAGTAGAAAACATCTCTAATATGGTAAAGGAAATAGTCAAATCCAGGAAGCACATAGAGCCCCATATAGGATAAATCCAAGGAGAAACATGCCAAAACACATTTTAATCAAACCATCAAAAGTTAAATACAAAGAAAAAATATTAAAAGCAGCAAGGGAAAAGCAACAAATAACATACAAGGGTAACATATAAGGTTAACAGCTGATCTTTCAGCAGAAACTCTGCAAGCCAGAAGGGAGTGGCAGGACATATTTAAAGTGATGAAAGGGAAAAATGGACAGCCAAGATTACTCTATCCAGCAAGGTTCTCATTCACATTCAAAAGAGAAATTAAAACCTTACAGACCAGCAAAAGCTAAGAGAATTCAGCACCACTACACCAGCTTTACAACAAATGCTAAAGGAACTGCTCTAGGCAATAAACACAAGAGAAGGAAAAGACCTACAATAACAAACCCAAAACAATTAAGAAAATGGTAATCGGAACATACATATCAATAATTACCTTAAATGTAAATGGATTAAATGCTCTAACCAAAAGACATAGACTGGCTGAATGGATACAAAAACAAGACCCAAATATATGCTGTGTAGAAGAGACCCACTTCAGACATAGGGACACATACAGACTGAAAGTGAGGGGATGGAAAAAGATATTTCATGCAAATGGAAATTAAAAGAAAACTGGAGTAGCAATTCTCATATGAGACAAAATAGACTTTAAAATACACAATGTTACAAGACACAAAGAAGGACACTAAATAATGATCAAGGGAACAATAAAAGAAGAAGATATAACAATTGTAAATATTTATGCACCCAACATAGAAGCACCTCAATACATAAGGTAAATGCTAACAGCCATAAAAGGGGAAATCAACAATAACACAATAATAGTAGGGGACTTTAACACCCCATTTTCACCAATGGACAGGTCAACCAAAATAAAAATAAATAAGGGAACATAAGCTTTAAATGACACATTAAACAAGATGGATTTAATTGATATCTATTGGACATTACAACCAAAAATAACAGAATACACTTTCTTCTCAAATGCTCATGGAAGATTTTCCAGGATAGATGATATGTTGGGTCACAAATCAAGCCTTGGTAAATTTAAGAAAATTGAAATTGTATCAAGTATCTTTTCCAACTACAACGCTATGAGACTACATTTCAATTACAGAAAAAAACTGTAAAAAATACAAACACATGGAGGCTAAACAATATGCTACTAGAGAACAAAGAGATCACTGAAGAAATCAAAGAGAAAATCAAAAAATACCTAGAAACAAATGATAATAAACACACAATGAGCCAAAACCTATGGGATGCAGCAAAAGCAGTTCTAAGAGGGAAGTTTATAGCAATACAATCCTACCTGAAGAAAGAGGAAAAATCTCAAATAAACAACCTCATCTTACACCTAAAGCAATTAGAGAAAGAAGAAGAAAAAACCCCAAAGTTAGCAGAAGGAAAGAAATCATAAAGATCAGACCAGAAACAAATGAAAAGGAAATGAAGGAAACGATAGGAAAGATCAATAAAACTAAAAGCTGGTTCTTTGAGTAGATAAACAAAATTGATAAACCGTTAGTGAGACTCACCAAGAAAAAAAGATAGAAGACTCAAATCAACAGAATTTGAACTGAAAAAGAAGTAAAAACGGACACTGCAGAAATACAAAGGGATATGAGAGATTACTACAAACAATATATGCCAAAAAAATGGACAACCTGGAAGAAACAGACAAATTCTTAGAAAAGCACAACCTTATGAGACTGAACCAGGAAGAAATAGAAAATATAAACATACCAATGACAAGCACTGAAATTGAAAATGTGATTAAAACTCTTCCAAAAAAGAAAAGCCCAGGACCACATGGCTTCACAGGCAAATTCTATCAAACATTTAGAGAAGAGCTAACATCCATCCTTCTCAAACTCTTCCAAAATATAGCAGAGGGAGGAACATTCCCAAACTCATTCAACAAGGTCACCAACACCCTGATACCAAAACCAGAAAAAGATGTCACAAAAAAACTACAGGCAAATATCACTGATGAACATAGATCCAAAAATCCTCAACAAAATACTAGCAAACAGAATCAAACAGCACGTTAAAAGGATCATACACCATGATCAAGTGGGGTTTATCCCAGGAATGCAAGGATACTTCCATATATGCAAATCAATCAATGTGATGCACCATATTAACAAACTGAAGGATAAAAACCCTCCAGAAAGTAGGCATAGAGGGAACTTACCTCAACATAATAAAGGCCATATATGAGAAACCCACAGGCAACATCGTTCTCAATGGTGAAAAACTGAAACCATTTACACTAAGATAAGGAACAAGACAAGGTTGCCCACTCTCACTGCTATTACTGAACATAGTTTTGGAAGTTTGAGCAACAGTAATCAGAGAAGGAAAAGAAATAAAAGGAATTAGAATCAGAAAAGAAGAAGTAAAGCTGTCACTGTTTGCAGATGACATGCAACTATACATAGAGAATCCTAAAGATGCTACCAGAAAACTACTAGAGCTCATCAATGAATTTGGTAAAGTAGCAGGATACAAAATTAACGCACAGAAATCTCTGGCATTCCTAAACAATAACAATGAAAAATCTGAAAGTGAAATCAAGAAAACACTCCCATTTACCATTGCAACAAAAAGAATAAAATATCTAGGAATAAACCTATCTAAGGAGACAAAAGACCTGTATGCAGAAAACTATAAGACACTGATGAAAGAAGATAAAGATGATACAAACAGATGGAGAGATATACCATGTTCTTATACTGGAAGTATCCACATTTTGAAAATGACTATGCTACCCAAAGCAATCTACAGATTCAGCGCAATCCCTATCAAACTACCAATGGCATTTTTCACAGAACTAGAATGAAAAATGTCACACTTTCTATGGGAACACAAAAGACCCCGAATAGCTAAAGCAATCTTGAGAAAGAAAAACAGAGCTGGAGGAATCAGGCTCCCAGACTTCAGACTATACTACCAAGTTACAGTAATCAAGATAGTATGGTACTGGCACAAAAACAGAAATATAGATCAACAAAACAGGATAGAAAGCCCAGAGATAAACCCACGCACATATGGTCACCTTATCTTTGATAAAGGAGGCAAGAACATACAATGGAGAAAAGACAGCCTCTTCAATAAGTGGTGCTGGGAAAACTGGAAAGCTTCATGTGAAAGAATGAACACTCCCTAACACCATACACAAAAATAAACTCATAATGGACTAGAGAGACCTAAATGTAAGGCCAGACACTATAAAACTCTTAGAGGAAAACATAGGCAGAACACTCGATGACATAAATCACAGCAACATCCTTTTTGACCCACCTCCTAGAGAAATGGAAATAAAAACAAAAATAAACAAATGGGACCTAATAAAACTTCAAAGCTTTTGCACAGCAAAGGAAACCATAAACAACATAAAAAGACAATCTTCAGAATGGGAGAAAATATTTGCAAATGAAGCAACTGACAAAGGATTAATCTCCAAAATATACAAGCAGCTCATGCAGCTCAATATCAAAAAAGAAACAACTCAATCTAAAAATGGGCAGAAGACCTAAATGGACATTTCTCCAAAGAAGATATACAGATTGCCAACAAACACATGAAAGGATGCTCAACATCACTAATTATCAGAGAAATGCAAATCAAAACTACAATGAGTTATCACCTCACACCGGTCAGAATGGCCATCATCAAAAAATCTACAAACAATAAATGCTGGAGAGGGTGTGGAGAAAAGGGAAGCCTCTTGCACTGTTGGTGGGAATGTAAAATGATACAGCCACTATGGAGAACAGTATGGAGGTTCCTTAAAAAACTAAAAATAGAACTACCATATGACCCAGCAATCCCACTACTGAACATACACCCTGAGAAAACCATAATTCCAAAAGAGTCATGTACCACAATGTTCACTACAGCTCTATTTACAATAGCCAGGACATGGAAACAACCTAAGTGCCCATAGACAGACGAATGGATAAAGAAGATGTGGCACATATATACAATGGAATATTACTCAGCCATAAAAAGAAATAGAATTATTTGTAGTGAGGTGGATGGACTTTGAGACTGTCATACAGAGTGAAGTCAGTCAGAAAGAGAAAGACAAATACCGTATGCTAACACATATATATGGAATCTAAAGAAAGAACTGGTTCTGAAGAACTGGGGGACAGGACAGGAATAAAGATGCAGACATAAAAAATGGACTTGAGGACACGGGCAGGGGGAAGGGTAAACTGGAACGAAGTGAGAGAGTGGCATTGACATATATACACTACCAAATGTAAAATAGCTAGTGGGATGCAGCCACATAGCACAGGGAAATCAGCTGGGTGCTCTGTGACCATGTAGAGGGGTGGGATAGGGAGGGTGGGAGGGAGACACAAGTGGGTGGGGATATGGGGGTATACGTATACATATAGCTGATTCACTTTGTTATACAGCAGAAACTAACACACCACTGTAAAGCAATTATACTCCAATAAATATGTTAAAAAATAAAAATAAACATAGGGGTAATAAGACTATACACGGGCAGTCATGCAAAATAAAATACATATCCTATGTTACAGATATTCTGTGATTAAGCAAATGCCTTGTGTATGGGAAGTGTTCAATAAGTGTTAGTTCTTCTCTAAAAGAAAAAAACAAGAAAAGAAAAGAAAAAAAAAAGAAATGAGATCAGAACTTGCCAAGAGTTAGGGGTGAAGAAAAGTATGGCTACAAAGGGGAAAAAGGGAAATTTTTTTTTTATACACCAGGTTCTTATTAGTCATCAATTTTATACACGTCAATGTACACATCGCAATCCCAATTGCCCAATTCATCACACCACCACCACCACCACCACCCCACAGCTTTCCCCCTTTGGTGTCCATACGTTTGTTCTCTATGTCTGTGTCTCAATTTCTGCCCTGCAAACTGGTTCATTTGTACCATTTTTCTAGGTTCCACATATATATATACATTAATATACGATATTTGTTTTTCTCTTACTGACTTACTTCACTCTGTAGGACAGTCTCTAGATCCATCCACGTCTCAACAAATGACCCAATTTCGTTCTTTTTTATGGCTGAGTAATATTCCATTGTACATATCTACCACACCTTCTTTATCCATTCGTCTGTCGATGGGCATTTGGGTTGCTTCCATGACCTGGCTATTGTAAATAGTGCTGCAATGAACATTGGGGTGCATGTGTCTTTTTGAATTATGGTTTTCTCTGGGTATATGCCCAGTAGTGGGGTGGCTGGATCATATGGTAGTCCTATTTTTAGATATTTAAGGAACCCCCATACTGTTCTCCATAGTGGCTGTATCAATTTACATTCCCAGCAACAGTGCAAGAGGGTTCCCTTTTCTCCATACCCTCTCCAGCATTTGTTGTTTGTAGACTTTCTGATGATGCCCATTCTAACTGGTGTGAGGTGATACCTCATTGTAGTTTTGATTTACATTTCTCTAATAATTAGTGATATTGAGAAGCTTTTCATGTGCTTCTTGGACATCTGTATGTCTTCTTTGGAGAAATGTCTATTAAGGTCTTCTGCCCATTTTTGGATTGGATTGTTTGTTTTTTTAATATTGAGCTGCATGAGCTGTTTATATATTTTGGAGATTAATCCTTTTTCTGTTAATTTGTTTGGAAATATTTTCTCCCATTCTGAGGGTTGTTTTTTAATCTTGTTTGTGGTTTCCTTCACTGTGCAAAAGCTTTGAAGTTTCATTAGGTACCATTTGTTTATTTCTGTTTTTGTTTCCATTACTCTAGGACGTAGATCAAAAAAGATCCTGCTGTGATTTATGTCAAAGACTGTTCTTCCTATGTTTTCCTCTAAGAGTTTGATAGTGTCTGGCTTTACATTTAGGTCTCTAATCCATTTTGAGTTTATTTTTGTGTATGGTGCTAAGGAGTGTTCTAATTTCATTCTTTTACATGTAGCTTTCCAGTTTTCCCAGCACCACTTATTGAAGAGTCTGTCTTTTCTCCATTGTATATCCTTGTCGCCCTTGTCATAGACTAGTTGACCATAGGTACATGGGTTTATTTCTGGGCTTTCTGTCGTGTTCCATGAATCTATGTTTCTGTTTTTGAGCCAGTACCATATTGTCTTGATTACTGTAGCTTTGTAGTATAGTCTGAAATCTGGAAGTCTGATTCCTCCAGCTCTTTTTTTTCCCCTCAATACTGCTTTGGCTATCCGGGGTCTTTTGTGTCTCCCTACAAATTTTAAGATTTTTTGTTCTAGTTTTGTAGAAAATGCCACTGGTAATTTCTTAGGGATTGCATTGAATCTGCAGATTGCTTTGGGTAGTATAGTCATTTTCACAATATTGAGTCTTCTAATCCAAGAACATGGTGTATGTCTCCACCTATTTATATCATCTTTGATGACTTTCATCAGTGTCTTATTGTTTTTTGAGTTCAGGTGTTTTACTTCCTTAGGTAGGTTTATTCCTAGGTATTTTATTTTTTTGTTGCAGTGGTAATGAGATTGTCTCCTTAATTTCCCTTTCTGATCTTTCATTGTTAGTGTATAGGAATGCAAGAGATTTCTGTGCATTAATTTTGTATCCTGCAACTTTACCAAATTCATTGATTAGCTCTAGCAGTTTTCTGGTGGCATCTTTAGGATTCTCTATCTACGGTATCATGTCATCTGCAAACAGTGACAATTTTACTTCTTCTTTTCCAATTTGTATTCCTTTTACTTCTTTTTCTTCTCTGATTGCTGTGGCTAGGACTTCCAAAACTATGTTGAATAATAGTGGTGAGAGTGGACATCCTCATCTTGTTCCTGATCTTAGAGGAAATGCTTTCAGTTTTTCACCATTGAGAATGATGTTTGCTGTGGGTTTGTCATATATGGCCTTTATTATGTTGAGGTAGTTTCCCTCTATGCCCACACTCTGCAGAATTTTTATCATAAATGGGTGTTGAATTTTCTCAAAATCTTTTCCTGCATCTATTGACATGATCATATGGTTTTTATTCTACAATTTGTTAATATGGTGTATCACATTGATTGATTTGTGTATATTGAAGAATACTTGCATCCCTGGGATAAATCCCACTTGATCATGGTGTATGAGCCTTTTAATGTGTTGTTTGATTCTGCTTGCTAGTATTTTGTTGAGGATTTTTACATCTATATTCATCAGTGATATTGGTCTATAATTTTCTTTCCTTGTAGTATCTTTGTCTGGTTTTGGTATCAGGGTGATGGTGGCCTCATAGAATGAGTTTGGGAGTGTTCCTTTGTCCACAGTTTTTTGGAAGAGTTTGAGAAGGATGGGTGTTACCTCTTCTCTAAATGTTTTGATAGACTTCACCTGTGAAGCCATCTGGCCCTGGAGTTTTTTTGTTGGAAGATTTTAAATCACAGTTTCAATTTAATTCCTTGTGACTGGTCTGTTCATATTTTCTATTTCTTCTTCATTCAGTCTTGGAAGGTTGTACCTTTCTATGTATTTGTCCATTTCTTCCAGGTTGTCCATTTTACTGGCATAGAGTTGCTTGTAGTAGTCTCTTAGGATGCTTTGTATTTCTGCGTTGTCTATTGTGACTTCTCCATTTTCATTTCTAATTTTATTGATTTTCATCCTCTCCCTCTTTTTCTTGATGAGTCTGGCTAATGGTTTGTCAATTTTGTTTATCTTCTCAACCAGCTTTTAGTTTTATTGTTCTTTGCTATTGTTTTCTTTGTTTCTATTTCACTTATTTCTGCTCTGATCTTTATGATTTCTTTCCTTCTGCTAACTTTGGGTTTTGTTTGTTCTTCCTTCTCTAGTTTCTTTAGGTGTAACGTTAGATTGTTTATTTGACATTTTTCTTGTCTTTTGAGGGAGGCTTGTATAGCTATAAACTTTGCTCTTAGAACTGCTTTTGCTGCATCCCATATATTTTGGAACGTCGTGTTTTCATTGTCATTTGCCTCTAGGTATTTTCTGATTTCCTCTTTGATTTCTTCAGTGATCTCTTGGTTATTTAGTAACGTATTGTTTAGTTCCCATGTGTTTGTGTTTTTTACCCTGTAATTCATATCTAATATCATAGTGTTGTGGTCAGAAAAGATGCTGGATATGATTTAAATTTTCTTAAATTTACTGAGGCTTGATTTGTGACCCTAGATGTGATATATCCTGGAGAATGTTCCGTGCACACTTGAGAAGAAAGTGTAATCTGCTCTTTTTAGATGGAATGTCCTATACATATCAATTAAATCTAACTGGTCTATTGTGTCATTTAAAGCTTCTGTTTCCTTATTTGCTTTCATTTTGGATGATCTGTCCATTGGTGTAAGTGAGGTGTTAAAGTCGCTCACTATTATTGTGTTATTATCGATTTCCTCTTTTGTAGCTGTTAGCAGTTGCCTTATGGATTGAGGTGCTCCTATGTTGGGTGCATATATATTTATAATTATTGTATCTTCTTCTTGGATTGATCACTTGATCATTATGTAGTGTCCTTCCTTGTCTCTTGTAACATTCTTTAAAGTCTATTTTATATGATATGAGTATTGCTACTCCTGCTTTGTTTTGATTTTCATTTGCATGGAATATCTTTTTCCATCACCTCACTTTCAGTCCGTCTGTGTCCCTAGGTCTGAAGTGGGTCTCTTGTAGACAGCCTATATATATGGGTCTTGTTTTTGTATCCATTCAGCAAGCCTGTGTCTTTAGGTTGGAGCATTTAATCCATTTACATTTAAGGTAATTATCGATATGTATGTTCCTACGATCATTTTCTTTATTGTTCTGGGTTTGCTTTTTTTTTTTTTTTCTTGTGGTACATGAGCCTCTCACTGTTGTGGCCTCTCACATTGTGGAGCACAGGCTCCGGACGTGCAGGGTCAGCGGCCATGGCTCATGGGCCCAGCCACTCCATGGCACGTGGATCCTCCCAGACCGGGGCATGAACCCATGTCCCCTGCATTGGCTGGCAGACTCTCAACCACTGCGCCACCAGGGAGGCCCTGGGTTTGCTTTTGTAGGTCCTTTTCTTATCTTGTGTTTCCCAGTTAGAGAAGTTCCTTTAGTATTTGTTGTAGAGCTGGTTTGGTGGTGCTGAATTCTCTTAGCTTTTACTTGTCTGTAAAGATTTTTTTTTTTTTTTTTTTTGCAGTACGTGGGCCTCTTACTGTTGTGGCCTCTCTCATTGCGGAGCACAGGCTCCGGACGCGCAGGCTCAGCGGCCATGGCTCACAGGCCCAGCTGCTCCGTGCCATGTGGGATCTTCCCGGACGGGGGCACGAACCCGCATCCCGTGCATCGGCAGGCGGACTCTCAACCACTGCGCCACCAGGGAAGCCCTGTAAAGATTTTGATTTAACCATGGAATCTGAATGAGATCATTGCTGGGTAGAGTAATCTTGGTTGTAGGTTCTTCCCTTCCATCACTTAAAGTATATCATGCCACTCCCTTCTGGCTTATAGAGTTTCTGCTGAGAAATCAGCTGTTAACCTTATGGGAGTTCCTTTGTATGTTATTTGTCATTTTCCCCTTGCTGCTTCCAATAATTTTTCTTTATCTTTAACTTTTGCCAATTTGATTACTATGTGTCTCAGCATGTTTCTCCTTGTTTTTACCCTGTATGGGACTCTCTGTGCTTCCTGGAATTGGGTGCCTATTTCCTTTCCCATGTTAGGGAAGTTTTCAACTATAATCTCTTCAAATATTTTCTTGGGTCCTTTCTCTCTCTCTTCTCCTTCTTGGATCCCTATAATATGAATGCTGTTGCATTTATTGTTGTCCCAGAGGTCTCTTAGGCTGTCTTCATTTCTTTTCATTCTTTTTTCTTTATTCTGTTCTGCAGCAGTGAATTCCACCATTTTGTCTTCCAGGTCACTTATCCGTTCTTCTGCCTCAGTTATTCTGCTATTGATTCCTTCTAGTGTAGTTTTCATTTGTTATTGTATTATTCATTTTGTTTGTTTGTTTTTTCTTTAATTCTTCTAGGTCTTTGTTAAACATCTCTTGCATCATCTCGATCTTTGCGTCCATTCTTTTTCTGAGGTCCTGGATCATCTTCACTATCATTATTCTGAATTCTTTTTCTGGAAGGTTGCCTATCTGCACTTCACTTACTTGTTTTTCTGGGGTTTTATCTTGTTTCTTCATCTGGTACATAGCTCTCTGCCTTTTCATCTTGTCTATCTTTCTGCGAATGTCATTTTTGTTCCACAGGCTGCAGGATTGCAGTTCTTCTTGCTTCTGCTTTCTGCCCTCTGGTCTGAAAGTCCACTTTTAAAAACATAATGTTATGGTGATTTCCACATAACACACAGTGATTTCAGAGATCAGAAAGTGGAGGAAAAGAGAAAGATATTAAATTTTTAATCCTTGTAATTAAACCAAGTCTTTGCTCTAAACCTCCAAATCCTCCAATTAAATGAACAAATGCATTATTTCACTCACAATCACTTTATTTCATTCCTAAAATTTTTCAATAATTCAGCCACATCATAGACCACTCCATAATTTTCCACTTTAAAATGAACTTTTGGATGTCATGATCTGAAGTCCATGATCAAGAAATTAGGAATAGAGGCATACTGAAACACGAATAATGATTGCTCAATAAAAATGAGATGCAGAATCTGGACTGATAGTCCATTTCATTTTAATTTGCTATGTTTTTTTTACTTTCATTTTTAGATATTTTTTCCTACTAGAACTAGTCTTTTTAGATTTTAAGCTTTTTAAAACTGCTCTAGGTGAATAGTCTTCACATTTTCATCTTTACCCATTTAAAATATTACTTTAAACAAATATTATAGTTATGTCTCATTTTGTGATACGCACTGCACTGAATAAAATCTAGATTATAATATAAATTTTAAAAAGTTATTTTTGTATTACATATTTATTTTCAAAGTGTTTTGAAGTTAGAACCATTACTTATTCCTTTAAAAAGTGCAGGGATTCCAGCCAGAAAAGATTATGTAAATTCATTTCTCCATGCTAGGTACAACTATAACTCTGGAAATAACACAAGAGGGAAACAAAGGATAATTCTGAAAGACAAAAGAAAAGTTTCTGAAATTTAATGAGCAAGATAGTGTTAATTAGAGACTCCAGGGCTGGAAGAACAGTATAGTGGCAGGGCCTGCTTATGAGCCCCACACCTAACAGAAAAAAATAAACTATGCTTTGCATTTCCTGACTCTCAATCTAGTAACAAAGGGCAGTCCAGGTAGCTTTATTTCTCCTCCTCTCCAAATTTATATCCAATCAATCAGCAGATGCTAAACCAAGATGACAACCATGTTAGGATTACCTGACAAAGACTTTAAAGCTGTCACCCCAAAAATGCTTCAACAAGCAATTATGGATATGCATGACCCCAATGACGTAATAAAATGTCTCAACACAGAAGTGGAAGATACGAAAGAAAACATTTTAGAACTGAAAAAGATAATAATTGAAATCAATAAAAATTCATGAAGGTTGTAAAATGTTCGTTATTATGAAAAGCTGATGATAAGGTTAAAAAAATGAACATGATTAACCTTGAAGATTAGTGCTAAAATAAACTGAAATCTTTCTGAACAAATTGTGACTTAATAATTTCCATTTATTATGATTTTAAATACCCAACTGATTTTTTTGGAAGTAAGCTAATTTGGTTTCAAAAATGAGTTTAATATCAATGATTTAAAAATGAAGATTACATTTCCCTAAAACCCATCTGACCTTAAGAGAAAACATTAGAGAATGTGTTTGTAATTCTCTTCAAACTACCTATAGAGAAACAGTATGCTCTACTCACTGAAATCTAATTGAAGACACTTCAGTTATACATTTGGATACTATAAAACCTCACTAAAATATATCCTAGTGGAATTACATCTTGTGGAATTACAAAATAACCTGACTTGTGGGCATATTAGATTTAAGGTATTGATATTATTTGCTGATAATTGTGTTTACTGAATGAAATAGAAAAACTTACTTCTCAGAAAACAATTCTTTTAGAAGGTAAAATTCATGAGTTCTTTCATAAACCCGTTTTTGAATTGTCTGAATCCATTGAGATAGGAACTACAGGATGTAAGCTATTTAGTTTTGTGAGGAACAAAACATGGGGTCAAAAGAGAATATTTTATCCAAAGAAGATGAGGGATTTAAACAATGGACTTATATTAAGCTAATTGAAAGCACTGGAAGTGAACTAATTACTGTACAAAAACAGATTTGATGGGCATTTCAGTCATTCTTCAAAGAAAACTAACAACATTTTCCTGAATAAATGCACCAATGAAATGAGAACCTATATCTAACAAACGTAACCTGATTCCTTCCTGTAAACATGAATGAAAGGAGGCAATTCTTGAAACATACATCTATTAAGCGCCTATGGTGTGTCAGATACCGAGTTAGGTGATTTGTTTGTATTTCCTTCTCCCAACAACCCCATGATGTGCTAGTGTTACCTGAATTTGAAGGATGATGAACTAAGACAACAGATTAAATAGCTTTCTTTAACTCATACACTTAAGAGAGCAGCTGAGTCTGTAATAAAATACATTTCTGCTTTCATCCACCATTCATCCTTTATCAACTCCATCATGCTATCTCAAAGTACTGCCAAGTGTAATTCGGCTGTTCAGAATTCAGGTGGAGAAGAATTAAGAGAGATTTTTAACCACACAGCTGAATGTTGTGCTCAAATTCAAATCAGAACTGTCTCCTTTCTCACTGCATATTCATTCAATTCCAAAGAATAAAATTGAGAAGAGAGTGTCGACAACTTATAGTCTAGACACAGTGTGTGCACAGCAGTACTCCCTGTCAAAAGCCAGTAGACACAAGTAAGGCAACATTTCTGATCAAAAACCCAGTTGTTTTGCTTTTCTCC
>NW_006794161.1:1063509-1065509 GCF_000442215.2 Lipotes vexillifer | reverse complement strand
AGGAATTTAATGACAGCTGTAGCAAGGATTATGATGAGGGGCTTCCTACTTTAACTGATTTCTGGACAGACTAATAGCTTTGATCTATCACTGTTAGGTCCAATCTAGTGCTGGAAATAGGAAAACTAGTCTTGTTACCATTTAACTAAAAGTCGATCGAGAATTAGATATGGAAGTAAAATTATATTTGTTCTATTTTGTTTAAATGTAATTTAAAAGGAGTAGCTGAATACGACTGTATATAAATGGAATACTGTTTATTAATTGTCTTGGACTTCTAGGAACACAAAACTATTTTACTACAAGAGTACCAGCAACTGGGTATTATCTTTCCAAATTCCAGAAGTTATTAAGCAGCTATATTAAATGTCTTAAGTGATAGAAATATTTCTTCAAAAGAACATAAACTGAAATATTAATCATTAAGCCCAAAGTGATTTTGAGAAGTGATATAATCATAAAGATCTGTCAAAAACATAAGTAGTTTACTCTGAGTTTTATTGAGTGAAGTTTTGTATTTCATTTGGAACAGTCAGTGCATCTTAGAATTGGCTTTCCTAGCACTGTTTAGTTCTCCACAGGGCTCATCTCCAAAAGTTTCCACTCTAATCACTCTCCCACACTTATCCCCATTACTAACTCTCCCAAAACAGCCTCAGGCTGCCTCCGACTTGGTTGAAAATTTCTATACTCTGAAATTCCTTTATATTCCCGATCTCTCTTAACTTCCACACTGTTTTTATAAGTTTGCCCATATTGTTATTATTTTCTATGGTTTCAGAAGTGGCTTCCTCTTTTTTTGGTCTAACGTCTCCCATTGTGCTCACTAATTTAAAAACCAGTTTATTCACTTCTGTTCTGAGCCAGAAATTATGCTAGGAACTAGGAATCCAAAGATAAGTAACGTCCCCCTGCAGGCACTTGCTGCCATCTCCTCCACTATCAATTACATTCTATCCCACTTGCATCACTGGGCTTACCCTTTCCATGGATTTGTTTTCCTCTGCATATAAACAAGTACACTGTGAGAAAACAAAACAAAAAACAAACAACCTCTCCCTATTAAACTACTGTCCTATCTCTTGCCTTGCTGTTACTTCTAAATTTCTTGGTAAGATTCATATCTATCAAAATTTTCATTTATTCATCACCAAGTAATTCTTTAACCTTACACACCTGCTTCCATTACATTTCTGAAATTTACTTGAAAGTCATCTATGGTTTTCCAATGGTCTTCTTTGCAGTCCTTTTTCTCTATGGCTTATTTTCAAATTTTTTTTTTTTTTTTTTTTTTTTCCGACCGCGGGCCTCTCCTGGTTGTGGCCTCTCCCGTTTGCGGAGCACAGGCTCCGGACGCGCAGGCTCAGCAGCCATGGCTCACGGGCCTAGCCGCTCCATGGCACTTGGGATCTTCCCAGACCGGGGAATGAACCCGTGTCCCCTGTATCGGCAGGCAGACTCTCAACCACTGTGCCAGCAGGGAAGCCCCTATTTTCAAATTTTTGATAGCTTTTGGAATCAGCCCTTTCGTTTCTGGCTTTATAATGCTAATTTTTTATTATTGCCCTCCCAACTTCTCTTGTTTTCCCTGTTTTATTTGCTGACACTTGGGTTTCTCTTAGTTCTTAAATATAGATGTTTCCCAAGGTTCTCGTCTATCTTTCCTTATTTTCTACAAAATTTTAATTTTCTTCTTTATTGTGGGGTGGAAGGTTTAGAACTAGCTAGCTTTTGTCAGGGGTCAAGATGTATTTATCCAAGACATAGGGTGGAAGGAAGGGTTTGGATAGAACTCTAGCAGCTTTTTGTTTGTTTTTTTTTCCTAGTGTAACCTAACGATAAACTTGTTGTATCATCCCAAAATTGTACTAAATTAACTCCGTAATTAGTGAAAATATTTATATATGTGATGTCAGCATATATAAAGAAGAAACCATTGGATGATAAGTCATGTACTTCTACTAACATTATCAAGGAGAGAAGGATGTATTTTGTAGGGA
>NW_006794161.1:1060078-1063499 GCF_000442215.2 Lipotes vexillifer | reverse complement strand
GGGAAAGAACCTTTCTATCAATGCTCAAATCACATTTATCTAAAAGATAGGCCCTGCCAGCTGGGTCATTGTTTTGAAAACCTCAGGCAAGTTGTGTTTATTACTGAGGAAAAATTGGGGAAGAGTTTGGGGAAGACACAGCACACATCTGTTCTATACTCCAGTATGGTTTGGTACAGCATTTTCCGTAGAATTTTTTCTTTTACACCAAAAGCATGAGAAATCTTTGACTTCTTACTTCAAGACAGGATATTGACATCTTGGTTAACCATAATTTTGATGCTGAACCCACAGAATTTGGGGGTATTATTCTAAGACTGATAAATTATACATCAAATAAAGAGTGTCACTTTTACATGTGTTGCCATTAATATATTTATAAGTCCTCTTGGTATAACAACTCAAGATTTATTTGAGGGCTTCCCTGGTGGTGCAGTGGTTGAGAGTCCATCTGCCGATGCAGGGGACACGGATTCGTGCCCCGGTCCGGGAGGATCCCACATGCCGCAGAGTGGTTGGGCCCGTGAGTCATGGCCACTGAGCCTGCGCATCCAGAGCCTGTGCTCCACAACGGGAGAGGCCACAACAGTGAGAGGCCCGCGTACCGCAACAAAAACAAAAACAAAAAACAAAAACAAAACAAACAAAAAAAGAGTTATTTGATTCTTTCTGAGGATAAAAGAAAATCTTAGTATCTGACTGCTTCACATTGTCTCAGAAAATTTCTACATCATAAACTTAGTCTATTTGTTCTATTGCCTAACATCAAGACTCCTAGAAATTGTAATCCTATATTACTTTTCATGTGAAACCCTGCCACTTGGAGTTCACGAGATGATTACTAATGTAAATAAATCAGGCCCCAAAGGCATATTACAAAGAAATATAAGCAAGTCATTTTGTCAACAAGGTAGTTAAATTTTCTATTACATTTATTGTAGTTTGAGTTTCATTCACATAAGTACTACTATTCTATAATGATCTTTTGCCTAGAAATGTTTTAGCAAACTGCTTAACTGATCTAACAAGGTTGGGTGCCAATGTTTCTGCTTTTCATTCATTTTTTCCAGTCTTACCTAAGATTTTATGTGAAATGTTGAACATTTTATAGTTTATTATCTGTAGCTAAGGTAATCTTTACTTGAATATATACTATTTTTTGACATTCTCTTTTGGAATTGCTACATAAGTCTGGACAAAAGTTAAATATGACGTTATTCTCTAGAATTAAAAAATAAACGTCTTTGCTGAAAAGAGTACTTGTCTTCTTACAAAAGTCATCTTGATAATAATTTATATCTTGTAGATACTTGAGTAACCCTGAAACATTAGGTCATATTTCTGATTTCCTCCTGTTCTCAGAATTTCTGGAACACCAACCTTCCTGGTTATAAGTAGTTACCATTTATCAAGAAATCTTTTCAAAAATTAATCCTTTTTTAAAATCTGTACGTACATAAGAAAAGTAGGAAGCATTTAAACTAAACATTTGCTCCTTAGAATGTCTTAAATGGGAGATGTATTCAAAGACAACCCACTCTAATACGTTTTCTGTTGCTGGGCTTTGTGGAAATAGCATCAGCAAGGAATTCCAGTCTTAGAAAGACTGGTATACTAGAGAGTGGGCCTGTGGTCCTAAAATTGGATGAGTAATGCTTACTGTCATGGGGATCCGAATACCCCTTGCTTAAAACTATACATGATATACCTGAATCTTAAGGCAGGGTACAGTGTCAGTAGGTGGCCAAAGACGGTAACTGGAGAGGTCACTAGAGTAATGATCCTATGTTGCTCAGTGAGAGTACCTATTATTTTAGGTGACATTGCTTTTGAAAAAAAAAATAAATAAAAACCAATAACAAAAGAAATAAAAACCAATGGTGTGGATGGTTATGGGGAGGCTACTATAGGTGGGAAGAACAGTATGTTTAAAGGTAAAGAACTGAATAATATTTAAGATTTGTATAGTATTTCAGGTTAGCTTAATGTAGATGAAGGTATGTAGTGGACGGCTATATGCAAAGTTAATATGGTAATAGATTATGAGGGGTTTGAATGTCACGCCTTATAGATTTGTACTTTATTTGGTAAGCACAATTGTTGGCAGGAGGGAGACCAATACTTTTCCCTCCCCCAACGTTTTTAAGAGGGTGATATGAAAAGAGCTTTGTTTTTAAGATCAACCAAGCAGCTACTGGAAAAGAATTTGCAGGTTATGTACTGTGGCAAGGAGACCAGTTTCAAGAACTTATTCTTTTTCTATCATTTGTTTGTTTCTTTCTTTTTTTGTTAAAGAAATAGGGTAATCATAATTAAGATAGGGTAATTATCATTGGGGTGGATAAGAAAGGCTAGGGGGACAGACACTAGCAAACAACAACAACAACAAATCACAAGAACATAGAAAACAGATTTAATGTGGGAGAAACGAGAGCTTTTGAACCAGAATAATAGGGACAACAACGCTGAAAAGAAACTGGCGAGTATGCAGGAGGTGTAGATCAGAGATGGAGGGCAGGAATTGTGGATTTGTTTTCAGGCATGATGAATTAGGGCAAAAGGGTAACAACCAGATGAGAATGTTCAGGGAACATTTGGAAAATCAGAAGGGAGATGAGGACAAGAGACAGTGATTTGAGAATCATCCATTACAAAGTCAAACAAACAAACAAGCAAACAAAAACCTTTCAATGAGGATATTTATGTTTTAAAGTGGGTATTGCAGTGAGGGATTCTATCTTCTGCCACAAGAGTTCTGGACTTCATGTCTTTTGCATAAGTGCCTTTCTATATAACTCAGTGTAATAATTATTGTGTGAATGTCATGCTGTAGCATGGGGGCTGTTCTTAGGAATAAACTAATGTATAAATGCTTTCATCTGTAATTGTTTAATATTTTCCATAACCAGCTTTATCTGCACAAGGTTTCTGCTTGTGCTTGAAATTCCCATTCTAGTGCTTTCACCATAACAAGCTGAGGAGTGCAGGACACTCCTCCAAATCTTATTTTAGCAGAAAAATCTTTCATGGGGTTTTAAGCCTAAATTCAGTGGTGTTTGTGATTTCTCAGAGTAGCATCACATTTAACTAAATTTAATAATTTTTTTTTTTTAATGACCAACAACATGAAATCCAACTAACCTATTAACATAAATACACCGAGCAGTGGGGGCAGAATTATATAATATTAATAGAATTTCTAGGAGATATTTCAGAAATACAGGAACTAGGATTACATAGCAACTAACTGAGGCTTTTGTGGGAATATTTTTAAAATTTAATATTGAAGGTAACAGCTAATAGTCAAATGAATGTGAATTAAAATAAGAGATCATGTGTAATCCTATCAGTTTGACAAATAACTAAATAAATACAATAAAAATATAAAAATAGATTTATCATTGATACCTATTATTGTAGG
>NW_006794161.1:1057396-1060066 GCF_000442215.2 Lipotes vexillifer | reverse complement strand
GTAGGGAAAATAATCCTCTCCTACACTGTTGGGGATTGAAACCTGGTTACATTTTTGCTGAGAAAACTGTATGTGTAAAAATAAAAAATGACTATCCTTTCATTCAAAGTCCCACTTCTAGGAACATGAGACTACAAAGATAGGAACATTAATAAAGATAGGGATGTTGGTCAGTCAAAAATTGAAAAAAAAATCTTAGCCTTATAGGAAGGGATGAAAAAATTTGGGAATACCATATAATTAAATAATATGCAGTCATTAAAACTAATAATACAGATATGTAATATTGTAGAAAAAACCTCACAATGTATTTATTAAATGAAAAAAACTAATTACCAAAGAATATGGATGATCCTATATATGTATATATTATATGTATAATACCATATGGATGGCTTCACTTTAGAACAAAAACGGTCAAGTATTTATAGATTCTGCACATCAAACCAAAGGAAATTTTTCCCACAAAATAGGCTTTTCCCCTTCTTCTAAATCTTGGCCTTTTTGGAGATACATCAGGTGGCAGTCATTGAGGAGGGAGAGCTCTGAGAACTATGCCAGTCTACAGTACCAACTTTCAATCTTTAATTGAATTCATTTTACAATATTTGTAAAATAGAGAAGGCTCTTATTCCAAAGAACATACCAATCCATGCCCTGGCACCCTGGCTTGTTGAAAATGGGTTTAGGTATGCCTAGAGGGGGTCCCTCCATCTTTGGTTTGGTACAGTCCTTGGGCTGATCTCCTAGTCTTAGAGAAGCCTTGTCTATTTATCCCAGCATCCAATGAAATATTATAATTTTCTGAATGTACTGAAACTTTTCTTGTATTTATGCTTCATCTCACTAACTAGATCGTATGTCTTAAAAGCAGAGGAAAGTCTTTTTTCAGAGCCTACAGGGTTGTATAGAATTGCTGCTGAGCATTTTTGATTGATAATCAATATAAACACATTATCTTTGCCTGGCATTTATGACCTTGGCATATGTATGAATAAATTTTGTCTGTGCCATTTTGTTAAAAAAGAAAGTTGTTAACGTCTCTCCTACTCTCTTGATGATATCTGCACTATATTGCCTATTGATGAAATTCGTATAATTTCATGAGGCATTGATATGTTCAATATGTACTCATATTAAATCTTTTCTTTTCCATGTCATCTCTTTTATATTGGTTATGGGTTGAATTTTATCCTCTGAGATGAGAACAGGACTAATCAACTCCACCCTGTGTTTAGTTATAGAACTTTCAGAGCTTGGAGGGATCTTAGAAATCAAGTGTCCAGCACTCTCATCTTACAAATGAAGAATCTGAAGCCAGGAAGGTTTGAGTTTTCAGTCCTGAAACATTTGTTGAACATCTGTCATATGCTTAGCCCCAGGGTAAGTCCTGGGGATAAATAGGCAAATTAGAAAAAATCATATAAAGATTAAATGTGATATTGTACGTAATGAATGGAACACAGACTTGGCATGAATACTCATTCATAAAACAATATTTGAACATTTTACGTTTAATACTGTAGTTCCTAATTTTGCTAGAGGAGAAAAAAAAGGCTGGATAATTGAGTGGCAGATGAGGATTCCTTAAGGATTTCACTCTCAGTCTAATAAGACACACTAATATCAAGACTGTTCTTCGATTACATAGCAAGTGACTGAAAAAGGAATTTAAGTGAGGTGTCTTGTCTCTTGTTAGTATTTTTTATCTCCAGTTACAGATCTTCTTAAAGCTACACTCTGACTTGCAGATTCTTACTATTAGATATGAATATCTCTATGTTAGAATGTAGAATATCTCTATGTTAGAAAGTAGAGAGAAAAAATAACAATGGAAGAGAGGTAAGGAGAGATTTTCCCAACTCTACAATATAGATATGGAGAACATGCTACACTAAAATAACATACGTATCATAGGAACGATCAATTATAAGAAAAAGAATCCTACTCCAGACACTTCCAGTGCCCTCTGGCCAAAGGGTACTTAAGAAAGGATAGAGGCCATCCATGTTGCTGTTTGCCTGTTTTTCTTAAGATTATTGGCCCTAATATGAATTGAATTGATTGCATTCATCATTGTAGGGGCATAGAAATAAAAAAGGCTGAATTATCTTTAATTTGGATTGATGGTATGTATTAAATTGTTAAAGAAATTCCATTGATACTGCATCAGAAATGACTTTAGGATCTGACTTTTGTCTCTATCCCCACTTCCCTTGATACATTTCACCCCCAGGTGACTACTGCTCACTGAAGCAGTCACTTATTTGACTATATCTTTCACACCTGTTTGCTCTCTCCATATTCCTTTTCGAGCTTTACATCACCATCAATTACCTTCCTTTAATGCAGTCAATTCAATTCATATTAGGGCCAATAATCTTCTCAAGAAAAACAGGCAAACAGGAACATGGATGGCCTCTATCCTTTCTTAAGTACCCTTTGGCCAGAGGGCACTAGAAGTGTCTGGAGTAGGATTCTTTTTCTTATAATATCCAAAGGGATATTATCCTTGAAGGGATATCCAAACATATCCCTTCACTCCTGGAAAACACCTACAGGTTTTTTTGTGATATGTATGTAAAAACCCAAATTTCTTCAGTAGGCATAAAATAAACCTCTTGTTCCGTACAATCTCAGAAGCTCTAAAGCTTGAAGTTCCTTGTTCCC
>NW_006794161.1:1051786-1057386 GCF_000442215.2 Lipotes vexillifer | reverse complement strand
CCTACACGTGCCACTAGAAAGTTCTGTTAATGTAATTTATTTATTTTTTTAAATAAATTTATTTTATTTATTCTTGGCTGTGTTGGGTCTTCGTTGCTGTGTGTGGGCTTTGTCTAGTTGTGGTGAGCTGGGGCTACTCTTCATTGCAGCGCATGGGCTTCTTGTTGCGGTGGTTTCTCTTATTGTGGAGCATGCGGTGGCTTCTCTTATTGTGCAACATGGGTTCTAGGTGTGTGGGCTTCAGTAGTTGTGGCACATGGGTTCAGTAGTTATGGCACACGGGCTTAGTTGCTCTGCGGCATGTGGGATCTTCCTGGACCAGGGATCAAACCCATGTCCCCTGCATTGGCAGGCAGATTCTTAACCACTGTGCCACCAGGGAAGTCCCCTGCTAATGTAATTAAAATAACTAAATGTCAGCTTGGGCTGCCATAACAAAATACTATACACTGGGTGGCTTAAACAACTGACATTTATTTTCTCACAGTTCTGGAAGCTGGAAGTCCAAGACCAGGATATCAACATGGTCGCTCTCCTCCTAGCTTGTAGAACCACCTTCTTGCTGTGTCCTCATATAGCAGATAGAGAATAAAAGAAAGCTCTCTGATATCTCTTCTCATAAGGGCACTAATCCCATTATGAGGGCCCCACCGTCATGACCTCATCTAAACCTATCTTCCAAGGGCCCCATCTCCAAATACCACATATTGAGGGTTAGAAGTTCAACATATGAATTTGAGGGTGGGGGACACAGTTCAGTCTCTAGCACTAAACTTTAATAATTCCAAACTATTCTTGGTCTGTTCTGGTAACTACTGCTAAGCAAGAATTAACATTGTGTCCTTACATAGAAATACTTAGGTATCAATTTTCAGCTCCTTGTCTAACCAGACAAGAATCCAGTTAAAACAAATGAGTTTAAACCCCTTCCATGATCCCATATGGAGAGAATATCAACCCCTACATAAACGATGCATTATAGCTTGAAATAGCCTCATTTCTCATCAGTTCTTGAATTTAAATTCTGTACCCATTCAAAAATAGATACAGAAGTTATATAAAGAGGATAATGACAACTTAATTGGACATAAAGCTGTATTTCAGGATTGAATTTGAAGCCAGATTGGACTTCTGCCTTTTCCCTCCTGAACTGAACCAAACCACACATTCACAGGTTGAGGAGCTGGACAATGGTGATATCCCACAACAAGGGCAGTCTGGATGCGATTACATATATAGGTGTCATGGAGAAGAACAAGTCTAGCCTGTGCGTAATCTGGTTCAAGAGAGTAGCTCAGGTCAGCTCAGATATGTCTACTCAGAAGCTCTTCTTAGTTTTATCCATTAAAAAAGTCATTTGTCATTTCTCCTCCTATGTGAAAGAACTAATGAGAAGTGGATCAAGGGTAGACACCTATCCACAACTAAAACTTTCCCAATTAATGGGCTGAGGAATAAATGTGAAAAAGTGGGAGAGTAGTTTTGTTTAGTTGTTTTTTTTTTTTTCTTGTTCATTAGTTTTCCTTTCAGAATGTACACACAAAACTCTCAGGTAGAGAAACAAAGCTGAAGCACTACATAGCTCAGGCAATATTTTGCTAGAATAATTACTTATTCTTTCATAGGTGTCAAGAAATGAAGCATCAGCCCTTACAGGTTATGCCTCAAGCAAATGAATGAGACGAGACCAGGATCCATTAACAATGAAAAGATAAAAAAAATCACAGCTGAAATCAAAATTTCTTTTAGAAAGGAGCTTTTCTTTGTTTAGCAAAACATACTGATAAACCATTTAGAATGAAAAGTGAGACTCTAATAGTATGGTTTGGATACGAAAAAAGTTTTAAACTATTTTACTTAGAAAAATGAACTAAAATGGGATGAAGTTATCATAGTAGAAAAGAGACAGAATGGGAGAGAGAGAAGAGACCAACAGTTTCACAAAAAGAATGCACTGAAGTATGGAGAAAATTATTTCTCACCATTTCTACCATTCAGATTTTAAACCAATTGAGAAGTTGATACAGGAGAAATTGATAACATTAAAACGGAATTGGAGAATGTGACTTGAATGTGGAACCAAATGGGATTTCCTACTTCTTCCCTCCTGTATTGAACTAAACCATAAACAAGCCAGAGAACAAAGTATGGAACTGGATATAAGCAAAGGGAATCTTCTCTCACCTTTAATTGCTGTTCATAGAGGGTGGCAGTCATCAAGAAGTCTCAGGTACTGACCTGGCTACTAAGTGTGTGGTGGTTCATAGGGAAACTGAGAGAAGCATAGAGAGGCAGATGCAGTAGGCAACTATCTGAGGACAGAATAAGGCTTTTGCCAAATACACAAACAGTCTTGGGAGGTGGTGGTAGTTGTTAATTGCTGGGTTCTACTTAGTAATGAAAACCCTAAAAAAAAACCGAATATCTCAGTCCACACGTCATGAGACAGTAACCAGCCACCAGGAGTCTATTGGCCCTTCACATCACTGAGACTCTAGCAGGAGAGAAGAGCATACATTTTTTTAGGATGCCAAGGCTGCATTCTTCATCATTAAGTAGAAGGCTCCAGCTGAGACAAGTATACAAATGCTCCAGAGACAGAGGAGATGTTAAGTGAATTAAACTGCCACTCTTAGTGGTAGCAGTGTCTATGTGGCAGCAGCAAGAGTAACAGTGGCTCGTTCATTCCACAGTGATGTGCCAAGGCAGCAAAGGCAGATAAAAATAAGTACTTTTAATGATGAATTCCTTAAGGAGTGCTAATAACTTGGTTTCTCTTACATGGAGCATTATATATTTATAGAAATAACCAGATAGGACCTACTCCACCTTGGGTGTGGTGTGTGTGTGTGTGTGTGTGTGTGTGTGTGTGTGTGTGTGTGTGTGTGTGTGTGTGTGTGTGTACTAGGTTCTGATATCAATCTACAAGTCTTCCTAATTCAGGTGATACCACTGGCTATCATGGATAAGAAAACTGTTCTGATTAACCCTGCCATAGTTTTGAAGACCATCCTCTTCGCCTCGGCAAGTCTAAGAAAGGAATGAAGGAAATCCCATTTTCCACATTCTGGTACCAACTCTTATACAATCTAGGCATGCCATCCCCTGCCAATATTTTCAAAAAATAAACTTATTTTAAAAGGTTTACTGAACTTTTTAAGTTAAATTTTAGAAGACATTATCTTATTTAAAATAGAAATGTTTCTATCCCCAAGTAAAATATAAACACCTTAAGTTTCCAAGAAAAATGTTCAAATGACAAACACTTCCATAAACTCTCTCCTCTGTGCAGCCAACATTATTTTGGTTATACCACATTGGTTTATTTAGAAATAAAGTTCATCTCTCCCATTACATCAAGATGACCACAGAAGAGAAAATGTAAAAAAAGGAAAACAACACGTGCCTATATGGAATATATGCATTTCAAGAGCAATGACATACTGAGGATGACTTATGATACCAAGGACTACAAAGCAAAATTAACCCACCTCCTTTGGATTGACTCAAAGAAAGCAAAAAGTGTTTACACAGTTGTCAGAAGGCCTAGTCAACAAGGATTCCAGCTGAATAAAGCAATAGAAAAAGTGGTTGGTGATATGAGTTGATATCAAAAGTGTTATGAAATTCCAAACTTGAGTAGATATCTTGACAAAGGAAAGTGTAGAAAATAAAATGAAATAGAACATCACACTGTTCCTTCTTTGGGGCTCAAATGAAGTATATTTTAAAGTTTACATAGAAGTTTTAACCACAAAATTCACACTTAATGAAAAGCCAGCTTGCTCTAAAGGACTAAGCTAAACAAAAAGTTTGAATGTGATGCAAATTTTCTCTCTAAAGAAGGAAGCTGTTGAAGAAATAGGCAAGTCTCATTGGTAATTAAGGCTGTGACATAAAAGTGGTATTTATACATAAGAGCATCAAGTGAAATATAAACTTAGGATCATCAGGAAAATAATAAAACAGAAAGCAAGAGGATGTTAAAGCAGAATTTTGTAATATCTTGGCTAAGTATTCAAATACTTAGCCAACGTATTTGAATTTGGCAAAACTCTTTCTATAGTGAGAAATTTTCTCAAATTATTTTGGCTAATAATTGTCTTGGTTAACTGACTTTCATATTCATACAATTCATATTCATACAATTGGCAAACTTTTATATTCATACAATTTCCCATATATCATGGGAAATAACTTTAATATTTCTTAACTACACTATACAGATGATAGATATAGACAAATACATACACATACATAGGTAGATAGTTTTTGGGTTTTTACACCTAACAAAGCATACTTCTGATGTTTGACTTCCCATGTAGCTTGGCCCAGGGAATGAATGCTCTGATAATCTGGACTTCAATTACTCTGGTTCATGTCACAGTTGTTTCTCATCATAAATTAATAACTCTCACACTTGTGTCAGTTATCTGATGACCTATTTATTCCTGAGCACTGAAAGCTGTTTTTTTAAGGCACAGGACCAGACCCTAAAATCAGTGTTTTACTTGGTTAGGCCCAGTCATACTTCAGCAGCCTTTCCTATGGACACCAGTATTGGCATCCATCTGCTTGTTTGCTACACATTTCTTAACTTATATATTTATGATAACTATAGGCCTTTGCCACCTTTAATTTATAACAACAGGGTTGCCATATTTATATACTAAACTGATGATTCCTATACTTTTTCTCCCCCAAGGGTAACATTAGTTGAAAGAAAGGATGCTTTCAAGCAGAACCTATATGTATATAGGTTTATTTATAATATGTATAAATATATATGTATAATACATATATTTATTATATGCATTATATGTATTATTATATGTATATAGGTTCATTTATTCCTCTATTCAGCAAATATATACAGAATATATGTTGTGTTGTAGAAATAATGCTCGACAGTGACCAAGTTAGAAAGAAAGACCAGCTTCTTGGAGTTTATGGTCTCATGGTAGACAGAGATTATTATTATTATTTTTTTTTTTTTTTTTTTTTTTTTTTTTTGCTTTAACGCGGGCCTCTCACTGTTGTGACCTCTCCCGTTGCGGAGCACAGGCTCCGGACGCGCAGGCTCAGCAGCCATGGCTCACGGGCCCAGCCGCTCCGCGGCATGTGGGATCTTCCCAGACCGGGGCACGAACCCGTGTCCCCTGCATCGGCAGGCGGACTCTCAACCACTGCGCCACCAGGGAAGCCTGACAGAGATTATTAAATACACAGTTATTCTGTGATGCTTGTGATACTGAGTTTGGTAGGTAAATAAAATTTTAGTAGAGAAAGTGATGTGTCAAAATTAAGACAAAAAGAATGAGTAGAATTTCACTAGAAAAAAAGCAGTGGAGTGGTGGAGTGACCTTTCTTTTGACAACAGGTATTTATGTATAATGCCATGTGTCAAACTTAGTTGCTGAGGACACAGCACTGGATCAAACATACCACATCCCAGTTCTCATGGATTTGCATTCTGTTTGAGGAGACAAAGAAAATCAATTAAAAAACATATAAATAAATTATTTGAGATGGCAACTATGCTATGAAAACTAAAACTGGGCTGTCATGCAAACTGCCTCCCCAGCATCTATTTGCTCTGA
>NW_006794161.1:975801-1051776 GCF_000442215.2 Lipotes vexillifer | reverse complement strand
CTCTTTCCCCATGTAGCTCATAAACTTCTGGGAAAGCTGATCTTTCTCTTAGTAATAGGTACGAACACAATAATTCTAAAAGTAGTTCCATTTCTTTGCAAGCAATTGGTTGAGCAACTCAAACCTAATTAAAGCAGTTTTTGCATTCACCTGACTTTAGATGTCAGTTCAGGAACGGTAATGTAACACAATTCTAGACAATGAAACATGAGGGGAATATTGTGTTTAACTTCTAGGGAAAAAACTGTCTCACTATTAAGAGACAGGGAAAAAATGGTTTCTTTCTTTCTATGGTTGCAATTCCTATAGCTGCCGCTGCTGCCATATCCCTAATATGGTTGAGAGAATCTCAGAGAAACAGATCAATCAGTCTCTAGTTGAACGATGCTCATTTCCACCTACCTCTGGATATTCAGTCACGCCAGTGATCACAGTTGTAGAAATTAATTTAACTCTTAATTTCTGTTACTCATCTGAAAACACTATAAATGAAACCAGAGAAATGTTTGATGTATTAGAATAGAAGTCAGGGGACCAGGGGATAGTGTAGGTACTGCTTCAGACTGGCTGGTCAAGAACTATCTTTCTGAAGAGGTGATACTTAAGCTGAGACAAGAATTGAGCCATGATAATTAAGCCCTGAGAGCAAACCCTTCCAGGAAGCATAAATAACAACTCAACAGTCACAAGATTCAACCAAGAATAGGGAGGTGTATGACACTAGAGGTGAGCAATGTTCTGATGATACAAGGCTTGTGACTTGTACAGAGGTTTAGGATTCATTCTAAGAGCCAGTAAAGCATTTGAAGTTTGGGGATGACAAATTATTGTACTTTTTCTTCTAAGTAATATTAAATCTGATGTTTTCAACTACCATTAAAATGTGTTCTCTAGTTTACAGCAACCATATTTCATTTTACAGTGTTGATAAAATTAAAAATTAATTAACATCATTCGTATGGCATGTAAATTTCTCTTATTTCAAAGGTATCTGATGGCAGGAATTTCTTACAGAACACAGTGACATTTAGTTAGTAAAATCAGTTAACAAGAAGTAAAGATCAAAGAGTATATACTTTTAATGAAAAATAAATGAAGTCTGGAAAATCTGTTTCTTACATTCTTGTAGAAATCAAAATATATTAAAGTTGCAGGACAGAACTGCCAAAGAATGTTTTTTATCCAAAATACAGTAATCCCTTTTAGACAGCATTATACAAAGAATAGAGGTAACTGAGATAATTAAGGAGGCATGGTTTGAAGAGGTAAGAGCTTTTAATTTGCCTAGAGATAAATTTACTGGACAAATTAAAAATGGCTTTTACAAATGTTCATATTGCTACTCCTAAGAAGTCATATATCATAAATATTTTTTCTTTAATCATGCATGTCTTAACTAAAATATTCACTATGGAAACCTATTGGTTAATTTCACAAATATTTACTGAACTCCTCTCTGTGTAATGTACTATGTTAGGGGACTTTGAAGAGAAGCACAAAAAATAAACAATTTTCTCCCTACCATAAAATATCATGCCATCTCAAAGAGGACAAAAAATATATATAAAATAGAAAATCATATAAAATAGAACAAGACAATTTTGAAATAGGCATAAAAAGGAATTAGAGGAAGATGACTTTTCCTAGAGAATCATAAAAGGCATCATGGACAGGCATTTCAGAGGAATCTTCATACATAAGCTGGGTACTTATAGATGGGCCAGAAATGTTCAGAGTAATTTTGAATTAAATAATGGATGTTTTAGTGGGTGTTGTATCATGACTATAGGATTTCTCATGTCTGATTCACCAACTGCTAATCTCAGGAAACAATTCATATTTAGACTTGCCACAGGGAGTTACAATTGTCCTTATATATACCCTGATACACGGTATACATGAAGGTTAAATATCATAAATCTATTTCTTGATATCAAAAAATTAGCGATATGGCAAGTCCAGGGAGGAAAAACAGAGACTTGATTTTTAACGCACTTTTTTTTTTCCCCCTGAGAGTAACTAAGTGACAGGAAAGGAAACAAGGAGACGACACAGACCATGGGGTAGCCAGAGAAGCTTTGAGGTGTACTTAAAAAGAATTACAATTCCAATTTTGCCACTTAATGCCTGTGTAATCTTGCTTAAACCCCTCTGCCACCCTTACCTTTAGTTCTAACATTTGTAACTAGGAAATAATACGTGCAGGTTTTTTCTAAGAAATGAGAAATGTATGAAAGTATTTTTTTTAAGCTCTAGAATGGTGCTGTCAACACAGTAGCCACTAGCCATATGTGGGAATTTAAGTTTAAATAAATTTAATTAAATAAAATTAAAAATTGAATTCCCTAGTCACACTAACCACATTTCAAGTACTAATAGCTAATGTGGCTGTTGGCTACTATATTGGACAACATGGACATAGAATATTTCTATCATCACAGAAAGTTTTATTCAACAGCACTGCTCTGGACTGTACTGATAACAAATATCAATTGCATTTTCTACTTGTCTTCATGGTCACAAAATAATGTGTTCTAATTAATAAATGAATCATTTTAGGCAGAAAAATCCTAGCTGTAGGACAGAGAAGAAAAAGTGGTAAAAATCTATCTTTATAAGAAAATATCGGTTTTTCAAAAAAATTTATTTATTTTTGGCTGCATTGGGTCTTTCTTGCTGCACGGCTTTCTCTAGTTGCAGTGAGCAGGGGCTACCCTTCGTTGCAGTGCATGGGCTTCTCATTGTGGTAGCTTCTCTTGTTGCGGAGCACAGGCTCTGGGCGCGCGGGCTTCAGTAGCTGTGGCGTGCAGGCTCAGTAGTTGTGACTCGTGGGCTCTAGAGCACAGGCTCAGTAGTTGTGGCACATGGGCTTAGTTGCTCTGCAGCATGTGGGATCTTCGCGGACCAGGGCTCAAACCCGTGTCCCTTGCATTGGTGGGCGGATTCTTAACCACTGCGCCACCAGGGAAGCCCAGAAAATATCTTATTAATAAACTTCTATCTATACAGTGCTATGTGTTAAATTTCTCCAGTACCTCAATTATTTTTCTTGAGATTCCAAGAAGAAAATAATGCTATTTTATAGGCTCAGAAAATGCAATCACGAGGAAAAATCATTCTGTAGTCATAAGGTAAAAGTTGAAACTGTATCACATTTTAGAAGAGGCTTCAAAAAACTGTAACTCATATTTTCAAAATTTTTAATGTATAGCACATTCAACACTAAAGTGCACAGCTCCTAAGTCTATAGCTTGATAAAATTTTACTTATGTACACACATGTATAATCACCACACTTCCAGTCCCCAGAAGGCTCCCTTGTGGTCCTCCCACTCAATAAATCCTTCTCCACAAAGATAACCACTTTTCTGACTTCAATCACTAAGAGATTACTTTTGTTGGTTCTTGACCTCACATAAGTGACACTATATAGTCTATATACTCTTTTTATGTCTTCTTTTTCAATGTTATGTCTGTGACATGAAGCCATGTTCTTGCAAGTAGCAAAAGCTAATTCTTTTCCAAAAACGAGATAAAATTTGATACTAAACACTCCTGTTCTAGTGAGGTGAGATCACCACTCAGAGAGGAAAGCCTACTTGGTTTTGATGCTTAGCAAAATGCCTTTCTATAGTTGTAATGGCATTAGCTATAAACATTATTAAGAACTTGCTTAAGAAAATAGATCTATTTTCCAGACTTTCTTTCCCCTCTTC
This sequence comes from Lipotes vexillifer, assembly GCF_000442215.2. Lineage (NCBI taxonomy): Eukaryota > Metazoa > Chordata > Mammalia > Artiodactyla > Lipotidae > Lipotes > Lipotes vexillifer. The sequence continues at coordinate 1,048,061 of NW_006794161.1, read as the reverse complement.
AAGTGCAGAAGGTTCACTGTTCTTACTGTTTAAAAACTGCTCTGAAAGCTTATTCTCCAAGGTGGCCACCATCTTTTCTGAATATGGTGATTCCCTGCAATTTCAAACCTTCTGTGAATTTCTAGCTCCCTGAAGATGAGGTTTCTCTCCATAGAAATAGCACTTGGACATGGCAGTTTAGACAAAGGGCAAAAGAGATCTTCTTTCACAACCCTACATGTTTCAGATCCTCTTTTCTTTTATGTAAAAGCAGTTGTGAGTAATATTGTTTTTCTAATCCTCAGATCTGCAGTCTTATTTAGTTAGTTACTTCTTTTTATTTATTTTTTATTGAAGTATAGCTGATTTACAATGTTCTGTTAGTTTCATGTGTACAGGAAAGTGATTCAGTTATAAATATATTTATATTTAACTTTTTCAGATTCTTTTCCATTCTAGGTTATTACAAGATATTGAATATAGTTCCCTGTGCTATACAGTAGGCCCTTGTGGTTTATCCATTTTATATATAGTAGTATATATAAGTTAATCCCAAACTCCTAATTTATCCCTCCCCCACACACTTTTCCCTTTGGCAACCATAAGTTTGTTTTCTATGTCTTTGAGTCTACTTGGTTTGTAAATAAGTTCATTTATATCATTCTTTTCAGATCCCACATAAAAGTGGTATTTTATGATATTTGTTTTTCTGTTTGATTTAGTTTAACTAACATGATAATCTCTAGGCCTATCTATGTTGTTGCAAATTTTATTCTTTTTTATAGCTGAGTAATATTCCATTGTGTATATATATATATATATATATCACATCTGCTTTATCCATTAATCTGTTGATGGACATTTAGGTTCCTTCCATGTCTTGGCTATTGTAAATAGTGCTAGTAAGAACACTGGGGTGCAAATATCTTTTCAAATTAGAGTTTTCTCTGGATATATGCCCAGGGGTGGGACTGCAGTATTATACGGTAGCTCTATCTTTAGTTTTTTAAGGAACCTCCATACTGTTCTCCATAGTGGCTGCACCAATTTACATTCCCACCAACAGTGTGGGAAGGTTCTCTTTTCTCCACACCCTCTCCAGCATTTATTATTTGTACACTTTTTGATGATGGCCATTCTGACTGGTGTGAAATGATACCTCATTGTAGTTTTGATTTGCATTTCTCTACTAATTAGTGACAGTGAGCATTTTTTCATGTTTCTGTTGGCCATCTGTATGTCTTTGGAGGAATGTTGCTTTAGGTTTTCTGTCCATTTTTCTATTGGATTTTTTTTTTTTTTTATATTGAGCTGTATAAGCTGTTTACATATTCTGGAAATTAATCCCTTGTTGGTCACATTGTAAATATTTTCTCCTATTCCGTAGGTTGTCTTTTCATTTTGTTGATGGTTTCCTTTGCTGTGCAAAAGCTTTTAAGTTTAATTAGGTTCCATTTGTTTATTTTTGCTTTTATTTCCATTACTCTAGGAGACAAATCCAAATAAATATTGCTGCAGTTTATCTCAAAGAGGGTTCCACCTATGTTTTCCTCTAGAATTTTTATAGTATTTGGTCTTACATTTAGGTCTTTATCCATTTAGAGTTTACTTTTGTATATGGCTTTAGAGAATGTTCTAATTTAATTCTTTTATGTGTAGCTGTTCAGTTTTCCCAGCACTACTTACTGAAGAGACTGTCTTTTCTCCATTGTATATTCTTGCCTCCCTTATCGTAGATTAACTGACCATAAGTGTGTGGGTTTACTTCTGGGCTTTCTATCCTATTCCATTGATCTATATGTCCATTTCTGTGCCAGTACCATACTGTTTTGATGACTGTATCTTTGTAGTATAGTCTGAAGTCAGGGAGCCTGATTCCTCCATCTCCATTCTTCTTTCTCAAGATTGCTTTGGCTATTTGGAGTCTTTTGTCTTTCCATAGAAATTAAAATTTTTTGTTTCAGTTCTTTGAAAAATGCCATAGGTATTTTGATAGAGATTGCACTGAATCTGTAGATTGCCTTGGGTAGTATGGTCATTTTAACAATATTAATTCTTCCAATCCAAGAACACTATATATCTTTCCATCTGTTTGTGTTGTCTTCAATTTCTTTCATCAGTGTCTTATAGTTTTCGGTCTTTTGCCTCCTTAGGTAGGTTTATTCATAGGTATTTTATTCTTTTTGATGCGATGGTGAATGAGATTATTTCCTTAATTTCTTTTTCCAATATTTCATTTTTAGTGTATAGAAATGCAACAGATTTCTGTTGCATTTCTATACATTAACTTTGGTAACTTTACCAAATTCATTGATGAACTCTAGTAGTTTTCTGGTGGCATCTTTAGGATTTTCTATGTAGAGTATCATGTCATCTGCAAACAGTGCCAGTTTTATTTCTTCCCTTCCAATTCAGATTCCTTGTATTTGTTTTTCTTCTCTGACTGCTGTGGCTAGGACTTCCAAAACTGTGTTGAATAAAAATGGTGAGAGTAGGCATCCTTGTCTTGTTCCTGATCTTAGAGGGAATGCTTTCAGCTTTTCATCATTGTATATTATGTTAGTTGTGAGTTTGTCATATATGGCCTTTGTTATATTGAGGTATGTTCCCTCTGTGCCCATTTAATGGGGAGTCTTTATGATAAACAGATGTTGAATTTTATGAAAAGCTTTTCCTGCACCTATTGAGATGATCATATAATTTTTATTCTTCAATTTGTTCATGTGGTGTATCACATTGATTGATCTGCCAATACTGAAAAATCCTTGTATCCCTTGATGCACTTGATCATGGTGTATGATCCTTTTAATATATTGTTGGATTTGGTTTGCGAGTACTTTGTTGATGATTTTTTATCTATGTTCATCAGTGATACTGGTCTTCAATTTTCAAAAATCATATCAAGCATCCTTTCTGACCCCAGAGCTACGAGACTAGAAAGAAACTACAAGAAAAAAACTTCGAAAAACACAAACATGTGGACGCTAAACAATATGCTACTAAACAACCAATCGATCACTGAAAATCAAAGAAGAAATCACAAAATACCTAGATACAAATGAAAATGAAAATGTGACAATCCAAAACCTATGAGGCACAGCAAAAGCAGTTCTAAGAGGGAAGTTTGTAGTAATACAAACTTACCTCAGGAAAAAAAAAAATCTCAAACAAACTAACTGTACACCTAAAGCAACTAGAGAAAGAAGAACAAACAAAATCCAAAGTTAGTAGAAGGAAAGGAATCATAAAGATCAGAGCAGAAATAAATGAAATAGAAACAAAGAAAATAATAGAAAAGATCAATGAAACAAAAACTGGTTCTTTGAAAAGATAAACAAAATTGATAAATCTTCAGTCAGACTCATCAAGAAAAAAAAGGGAGAGGGCCCAAGCCAGTAAAATCAGAAATGAAAATGGAGAAGTTACAACCAATACCGCAGAAATACAAAGGATCATAAGAGCCTACTACAAGCAACTCTATGCCAATAAAAAGGACAACCTGGAAGAAATGGACAAATACTTAGAAAGTTATAACCTTCCAAGACTGAACGAAGAAGCAATAGAAAATATGAACAGACCAGTCACAAGGAATGAAATTGAAACTGTGCTTAAAAATCTTCCAACAAACAAAAGTCCAGGACCAGATGGCTACACAGGTGAATTCTACCAAACATTTAAAGAAGAGTTAACACCTATCCTTCTAAAACTATTCCAAAAACCTGCAGAGGACGGAACACTTCCAAAGTCATTCTATGAGGCCACCATCACCCTGATACCAAAACTCCACACAGATATCACACACAAAAAAAATTACCAGCCAATATCACTGATGAACATAGATGCAGTCTTATTTAAAGAATAAGCAATCACGTAATTGTCCTTGGGAACACCCTCCTATCTAAACATTAGATCTGGATAGCTTTGAGCTGTAACATTTTTCCTGTGTACAACAGTGCACACAAATAGTTACCACCTCTTAATAGGTACTAAGTCATCTGATACTGTTTACATAATCATTATTTTGTAAAAAACTCTTTTCACCCTTGTTGCAGACCTATGAAATTGTGAGGTAAGAAATAGTTTCCTCATTTATAGATGGAGAAACAAAGCTCAGGGAGCTTATATAATCTCCCCCAATGAAGTCAATGACAGAGCCTGGCTTCAAACAGCATCTGACATCAAACCATGATTGCAAATGTCTATCCTTCGTGTTTTCCTAAGTGAGTATGGAAATCATTTTAAAGCAATATTACAGGTTTTGTGCATCATTATATCTGGGTTTATATACAAAACTTTTTCCTCTGAACCCCAAATCAGACCTTTTAGAGAAGAGAGAATTTAGTTAATTATAAAAGCTAAAGGCTAATGCTGGCAAAATTGAAATGATCTTATAAAGACTGTAAACAAAACATATCAAAATAGAAAGTTTAAAATTTTGTAGACCTCAAGTGATGTTTATACATTTTTATAAGTTATAAGCTATATTGTTATAAAATGTGAAATTGTATTCTATAAAGCTATGTACTAATGTAGACTTTCAAGTTTCTTTTCCATTATTCTAAAAAAAGCGTTCCCCTTATCATAGCAAAAAGAAATAGCAAAGCCATAGAAATAAGGACTTTCTTTTTATCCACTGACTGTTTTTCTGTTGCATATTAGAGGGTAAAATTTAAGATTAACACATATAGGTATTATTACTATTAGCATAATAGTCAGACATTCTAATCCAAAGGTGGGGAAATGGGTTAATCTATGTTGGGAAAGCAAAACTAATTAATGTAGAACATACAGAACCAGATGTTGCCAATAAGTTGACACAATTTAGCTATCTATTTCAGGAAAAAATCCCTTAGAAATATTTTTAAAGATAAAGGCATAATAGGTTCTCTTTTGTCATGTCAGCTTCTCAGGGAATTTAAGAGCTATTTGATACACAATGCTTTATATGGTAACTACAAACATGTGAGATAATAGCTGAGCTATTGTCTTGGTCTCTAGGATTCACTTTATAGCAAACACTTAGATCAAAATATATAAGCAGTTACATTTCAGTATTTAATACAAATATCTCTTCATCTCTTTCTAAACTTTCAGCTGTTGTCTAAGGCTTTTCTTCTTTAACTAGCTTGCTTTAGATAGACTGAGGTCTCAAGAAACGATTAGATAAAACTGTTCCATAAATGTGCCATTTTATGTGGGGAGTGAAGTCTAAAAAAAACCACAGAGTTGTTAATGAAGTCCATCTTCCCTGCAAAATACTTTCAATAATCTCACTGAGCACTGAGTCAATGAATCTGATAGGGAAATATGTTTGAGTAATCTAAATAGTTGACAAGATGTTTACACAGTAACTAAACTTTTTAGAAAACTCAGCAAAAAATGAATGAAAAGTGAGTTCTCTCCTTTAACATTTCAAGAGGAGAAAAAAAGGGCCAGAGCAATGTTGTAAGGCAAAGAAACCTTTAAAGAAACCAGCTTTAGATAACTGCCATGTTAAATGACTAGATTTCCAGTTGTAGGTCTTGTTTGTCCAGCTTGCTTGACTGTGGAAAGGATTTTTATTTCTAGGATTTAGAAAGGCAGATTTTCACAAAAACCGTTCTTGTGACTTAATTGAGGTCTCACAAGGAGTGTGTTCCAGCTCCAGAGGCTATAATGTATTTTCTGTTGGATGGAGCTAAAGCAGATGTTTATGAGGGAATTCTTCCATCCTATCCTCAGCTGCTAAGCTAGTTGGTTGGAGTTTGCTGCCAGTGAGCCAAAGGTCATGAGTTTGATACTTGAACAGATTACTTTGCTTCGCAAAGAGAAAGCTCTGTAACAAAGACATAGATTACAGCCTTATTCTCGCCAGTGCCAACTGAGTTCCAAGTGTGAGGCTATTCCCATAAGAAGGACTGGGCTTTCTAAACACCTGATGGGTCCTCCAGCAAATAACACATAAATGCTCTTCCACATAATATAATTTCTGCTAAAATGTAAAGACAACCAATCACGAAGAAAATGGGATTTGATCTTTTTTAGTGATATCTGGAAAAATAATGTTATTAATGCAAATCAACCTTGAAAAAATAATGTCCAAAATTTTAACCATTATATGTATTTTTAAAGTTGTGTTTTTTATAAAGTGGACTAGATTTTTTGGGGGGTGAAAATGAGTAAAATATTTCTGGCCTAAGTTAAAGTTAGAATGTTCAACAAAGAATCAATCAATAGTTTTAGAAGAATATTTAAAAATTATATCCATATGTGGTAAATTTTAGAAACATGTGACTTATTTGTGTGACAAACTTTAAATACATTTATCCATTGCCATCTTTGAAACTGTTTCACTTAATTAAATCAGTATTTTGTCAGTTCTACATGGGAGAATTTTGTTTTAACCTCTTATTGTACATTTTTAATGTACAAGTATATAAAATAGAGAAAACTGAATAGTACTTAAAATTGGTGTTGATTACCCCTCCCACCATATAACTGGTAAGTAATTCAATTAATTTTATATCTTAAGTATCTCTGACTTTAGGGCATAAACCCTCACCTGAACTTCATAATGTTCTCTTGTGGTCAGCTTGCTTCCAAAATCACAGTTATCTTTCCAGAGTAGGGAAAATGTGAGACTCCATGATCCATACCCTTTCAAGTTCGTCTTGTTCTCTATGACCCAATTATATGGAATTAATTGCAGTTTCCCAAATGCACATGCTTGCTAATGGTTCCATTCATTTACACACTGTACGAAATTTCTGTTTGCCTTCAATAGTCATTCTCACCCCCTTTTCCCTTGTAAAACAAAATACAAACAATAACTGAATTTTTGGCTTCCTTCATATAGTACTCACATACTAGAAATTGAGCAGGGGTCACTAGGCCCCTCCACAGCTCCCAGGGATGAATCATGATTAGTCTAAGCCCATCATGGTGTTTCTCTCTTCCCCCTTCTCTTGCCAGTGGTCACTTTCAGCATAAGCATAGAAACCTCTGAGCCAGAGGGACAGTCTTTTGAAGGCTCCCGGTAAAGTTTCCCTCACTCTTAAAGCAAGGAGACAAGACATGAATTTCCCTTTGTTTCTACTCTTGGTTCAAGTTTTGGGAGGATGTGATAACTCTGAATACTTCTGGGGGAAAAACTCAAGGACAAATGCTAACTGAGAATGGAAGAGCAGAAAAGGAAAAGAAACTTGGTTCCTTAATTATGTCTTCAAGCCACTGAATTAACCCTGGACTAACTCTGCTTCCAATCTTGTTATAAGAGATGAAAATTTTCACATTATTTAAGCCACTTTTAGATAGGTCTTCTGTTCTTTACTCTCAAAAGCATCCTAACTGATACAAATTTCCATAGCTCCCAAGACATACGCTTTGCTAATACATACCTTACATTTGCTTATATTTATTTCCTCTGTGTAGTCTTCCTTTAATTCCCACCCCCTTAGAATTCACCTTCCCTTTTGTGCGATTAAGGTTTATACCTATAGTTTCTACACGTACTTATCAGATAGCATTGCAATACTTTGCTGAAAAATCCAAGACACTTCTTTGTGTGCTTAGCACATATTTGTTCTTGTCCCATGTATATGAATAAAGCATGAGAAAATTAGCAACTATCTGAATTAATCAATTTCTTTAGGCTCATATAGTTCCAGGACTGGTCTTCATACAAGTGATAAGCAAATTATTTTTGTTAATGAAGATACATGATGATTCTATGTGTAAGTAAGTGTTAGTTAACCATAAAACACCAAAGCCACAGGGAAAAAAAATCACATTTTAAGAGTTTTGATACCATTACATGATTTTGTTATAACATCTTACATTGGCTGAAAAAAATCTTTGCCCTTCCAAGCTCTTTATATACATAATTACATCTTGTTCTTTACAATACCTTTAAATGTAGGGGACAGCAGTATTTTTATATACATCTTCCAGGTAAGAGTCCCTCAGTTATAGAGAGGCTAATTAATTTACCCAAAGGATTGAACTACCTAGAGCCTCTGAAATAGGGAAGAACAAATCTGACTCCATACTGGATCTCTTTCTTTTACTTTAAACTTTGTATTCTCATGCTTTTGCTACAGGTTAATCACTTAAGGGATGTTGCCTACAGCTTAAAGTATACATAATGGTCTATCTCTGGGAACCCTGCCTCTCATGTCTGAGCACTAAGCTAAAGTACCTTTATTTGGCTTGCAGGAAACATCCTGACCAGGCTCACCTATGAATGATTGCAGGAAAGAAGAAATTAACACATCCCCTCGGACAAAGAAATATCTGCAACAGCTTACCACCTTTTTTACTTTATCCCTCACCTCCCACCCCATCTATAAAAGAAAGTAGCATTCAAACCTGGGCAAGATGGTTCTTTGGGACACTAGTCCACCATCTTCTCGGCCTGCTGGCTTTGCAAATAAGGTCGCTATTCCTTGCCCCAATAATTTGTCTCTCGATTTATTGGCCTGTTGTGCGGTAAGCAGTATGAGTGTGGACTCGGTAACACCTCCTTTTCCAAAGCCCCTTAGGCTTACATCCTTTTCTCAGGTCAGCTCTCTTTTTATCTCATTCTGTCTGGGTACATGACAGATTGCTACCAATAGATGGGACCCACAGTTCTTACATCGTGCTGATCAATTTGTGGTCCTAGACTCCTGCAACAGAATCATCTGACATTCTTGTTAAAATTGCTAGTTCCTGTGCCTCATCCTAGACCTTCTTAGTCACACTGACTAGGCTTGTTTGAAGCTGAAGAAATGATGCTTTTGAGAGTGTATCAGGTGCTGGAGACATAAGTTTCAGAACCACAATTCTGTGGCTTCATTCTTATATTGTTTTACTTTTCCACAGTGGCTATCTCTTACTCTAATCCTTATTTATTTTCCCAGGCCATGACTTCTGTTAAAGTAAGACTGACACCAGTCCCTTTCACTAACTCTCCATCAGGACAGACTCTTTTCAAGGGATATATTCTCTGCAGTAATAGCTAAGCAGACAACATAAATACAAATGTTCTCTGAGAGGTTAAATTCACCAATCTGTACTGAAATACGCAGGACGAGATTGCTCTCCCACTGTTCGCTTTCTATTTTGGCAGATGCTGTGGTGCTCACTATATCCCCACACATGGGTGCTGTATTGTGAGAGTTTAATTTATGGAATTCAATTCTCCTTACTTGGTAATACGAGAAAAATTTCTTTACCACGTTGTACTTAAACTTATTTGCTTGGTGCACAGGAAGTACTCAATTGTATTTATTTTTTCATAAGAGCATAAAAAGTTACCAAAGATTTAGCAACTCAAAACAACACAAGTGTATTTTCTCCACTTCTGTGAGCCTAGACTCCAGCATAGCTTAACTGGGTCCTCTACACAGAGCCTCAGAAGGTTGCAATCAAGATGTCATCCAGGAACTGTCCTCAGCAAATAGAAGTTCCTCTCAAGTTCCAGCCACATAGGCCCCCTCACAACATACAGCTTACTTCTTCAAGGCCAGAGGAATATTTTTATGACCTCTAAACCCTCTTTTAAAGGGCACACTTGATTAGGTCAGACTCACCCAGGAAATCTCACTTTTGATTAACTGAAAGTCAACTGTTTAGGGACTTTAATTATATTTACAAAAGCCCTTCACCTTTATCATATAATGTAACCTAATTACAGAAGTGAAAAATCCATCATATTAATAAGCCCTGCCTGCACTTGCAAGGGTTGGGAATTATGCCAGGCATGTAGATCAGGAGGTAGAAATCTTGGAGACCATTTTAGAATCCTGGCTACCACAACAGTAAGTACTTGTTCATTCTGAATGTTTTTTTTGCACTGGTTTTGGTGTTTTATTAAAATACATGTAAATGTTAAAAAAATAAAAGAAGACAAAGGAATATGCAATGAAAACATGTCTAGCTATCACCACTGACTTTTGGTCTCCTTCCCTTTTTGTTGGCAATAATATTTTAAAAGATACTTAAATATGTTTTCAGAGTATTCTATGCACTTAGAGCTAATTTTCACACTGCTTTCTTTTTTCACTTAACAATCTCCAAGATATATCAATAATAGCACATAGGCATCTACCACATATATATATTTGTGTATATATTTATATATATGTGTAATATTTCATTGTACAGATGAACCACAAATTATTTAACTAGTCCTGTATTGATAGAAATATATTTAATATTTTATTATTATACATGTTTTGCTATTTGTCATTTTGCATGTGTTCATATATTATGGGATAAATTCCCAGAAGCAGAATTCAAATATTAACTGTTCTTAATGTTCTGAAAAATATTGCCAGTATTTTTTTCAAAGATGTTGAATCAACTGTATATGGTATCCTTATATTATTACCAATACTGCAATAGAGAATTTTTAGCATTCCCAATCTGATAAGTGAACAGTGACACTTCATTATTGCTATACTTTGTTTTCTTAATTAAGGGAATGGTTGAGTATCATTTGATATATTTAAAAGCCATTGTATTTCTTTTTGATAAATTGCTTACTTACACCCTTCACTAACTTTTATCCTATGGCACTTCTTGCCCTCTGGAACATAGTGGAATACTCAAGGAGGAGACCTTAACGCCAGTCAGAGAAGCAGAAAGTATACTTTTCTAATGCCTTCAAAACATAATGAGTCGTGTGAGCTTTTGCATCATCAGGAAACCCCAGGATTGGTGCTTCTATCCCATGGGATGCCTGTTCTCTTCTCACTCCCTTCTATTTCACCCAAGCACAATCATGTCAGGTCATTTTGTATCCAGGTCTCGTGAGTAGGTAGCTTTAAAAATGCTTATGCTGAAATAAATAATAGGCACAGACTCAAAAGATCTGCCTTTTAACTCCGGTTGTGATTATTTGCTATCCGTCCATGTATAAATCATTTAACCGAGCTGAAGCTCAGTGGTTGTGAAGCTTAAATTATTTATATGTGAATAAAATAAGTTAAAGTATTTCATGAAAATAAGTCGTTTCACTTTTTGCCACGGGTTTACTATATGATGCCAGCAATGTTCTGAAAATTCTAATTTTAATCTACAAATGCAACACATGAGGTAGCACAAATAAACATACACAAATGTCAGTCTTCTCTGTTACTTTACTTAGAAGCATAAGCCATAACCAAAAAATAATGTTTTTGGAGTTTGAAGTCCACAATGCTATTAAAATACAAGATTTTGAAGAATTTATTTTCTTAACCTTATCCATAATTTCTCTTTTAAAGATATCAAAATACATATATAAGCAGTGGGAGATTAATTCAATGCAGTAAAGATAACTTGCATATATTTCACAAGGCATATTCATCAACAAATTATGAATGGTTTTATTGTGGAAATTTAAGAATAAAAATAGAATTGTGTACTTGCAATTAACATTAGGAATAGAACAACAAATTTTGATGGAAAAGAAAACAGACATTAGGAAGAGGCAGGGTGTTGAATGTGCGGATCTGAAGAAAAATAGAGATTGGACCAAAAAATGAAGAGAGAAAAGTAAATGCTATGAGGTGAAGATATGCTTCATCTAATGTCTTTAAGATATCCTTGAATATGAACTAAGCTTCTGATTATGTTCATAATGTGAAAGAAGAGTTTGCACATTTCCAAAAGAATATTACCCTCCCAGAATATCAGAATAATAGATCACTGTTGGAATTAGGAGGCATTTAAAAAGTTGACATTAGTCATGATAAAGAATGGAAGACTAATGAATGATTATTAATCCCCTTCAAGCACCTAAGGGCTTACTATCCTAAGAATGCTGAATATTCATCTTCCTAGAGAACTTTAACAGGAAAACAATATTTAATTAGAAGAAATACTTCTCTGTAGTTAAAATAAAATAAAATAAACAATAATAATTTAAAAATTAAAAGAAAAAAGGTTAACAGTGGGTAAATAATTCATCAACTCACCATGTGCATTATCATTCACCTTTGATGTGAGCAACAAATAACCCCCAAATATCAACAGTTTGTGACACCATTTATTTCTTGTTCATATTACAAAAGAACTACAGGTTGGCTGCAGTTCGGCTGGGCTTGGATAACCTTGGCTTGACTTGATTGGGCTTGACTGTGTTTGACTATGCTTTGTTGGGCATGAGTCTATGTGTTTCTTCTTTAGGAACCTAGGCTGAAGGAGTAGTCCCTATTGGGAATATGTTATAATGAAGGAGGATACGAACAAGATGAACTGCTTAAAGCATGCATTAAAATTTCTCCTTAAACATGACTTCTATAAACATCTGCTTTCTACAATACTGGCCAAAGAAAATTATATGGTGACGTCCAAAATCAATGAGGCAGAAAAATATAGTGTATGTATTAGTTTTCTATGGCTTCTGTAACAAATTACCACAAACTGGGTGGCTTAAAATAACAGAAATCTATTCTCTCAAAATTCTGGATGCCAAAAGCCCAAAATCAACGTGACTGGGCTTAAAACAAGACATTGGTCAGGTGGCACTCTCTCTAGAGGCTCTGGGGGAGAATCTGTTCCTTGCTTCTTTTATGTTTTGGTGGCTACCAGCATTACTGACTTTTAGCCATGTGATTCCAATCTTTGCTTCTGTCTCTACTTGACACCTCTTCTGTATGTATTTATCAACTCTCTCCCTACCTCCCTGTTACAAAGGTATATATAACATTTAGGGACCACACAGACAACCCAGGATAATCTTCCTGTCTCAAGATCCTTAATTCACATCTTCAAAGACCAATTTTTTCCCAAATAATATAAAAGTTCCAGAGAATAGGGACTGATACCTTTGGAAACCATTATTCAGTCTACTACAGTTTACCTACAGAGAAGCATGGCAAGAAAGAAAGAAATGAATAGCACTAAACAAATAAAACAATCTACCATATATGTCACATGTTAGGAAAAATTGTCAGCTTTAAGAATGAGTCAACACTGGTATAGGCAACTATTGTATATTGCCATATCCTTAACTTTAAAAACTTTTAACACAATGCAGAGAGCCATCCAGTTGCTTGGTTTAGAAATGGCCAGCTTAGAAGCTATGGACATTGGTACTTTGGTGTGATTTTCAGTTCCCTAATTAAAGAACTTTTGATTCGCTTTCTGATTTTAATATAATTTGAATACATGTATAGATACTAACATTCAAGGCCATATATTTTTGAAAACTTTGCAGTTTCATATATTTTCTTTTGAAAAATACAAATCACTTGTCTCCCTAAAATTAAGTGCTAGTAAGTGTTGGATGTTGCTAGAGGTCAGAAGTGAGACTGCTCAATGAAATCTGGAAAAATGACTGCAGGCTTCAAGTATGAGTCAGTTTGTGATCTAGGGCACCAGAAAGTTTCAAATTTGGGAATAATTTAATTTTTTAAAAATTTTATGAGAGAGCTTTAATTTACAATTAAATTGCTTTATCCTCTTTTTATCTTACCTAATATCCCCTAAGATTATAAAGGTTAGTTATTACTGCCTTCCTTTTTCAAATGAGGAAATTGATATATAGCAAGATAAAATAAATTTTTAACATAATATTGGAAAATGGCTAGTATAGTCAGTCTTAGTTATCATGACTATTAGCCAAGTATTTATTAAATAATCTGCATGCTCATATAAAGAAAATAAAGTGGAAAATAGGAAAGAAATGCACACCTCAGAGTACTTACATAGATAGAATTTTTTTTGTTTACAAATACAGAGGTTAGCAAATTAAAGGCAAGAAATGCATTTAAAATAGAAAATAAATTTTAATTAAGGATTAAGTTCAATACAATATCTAGGTCAAAAAAGTCAACCCAGAAAGATTTTAAAGATAAAGTCCAATGGATCACTTTTTTTTTTTTTTTTTCGGTACGCGGGCCTCTCCCGTTGCGGAGCACAGGCTCCGGATGCGCAGGCTCAGCGGCCGTGGCTCACGGGCCCAGCCGCTCCGCAGCATGTGGGATCTTCCCGGACCAGGGCATGAACCCGTTTCCCCTGCATCGGCAGGCGGACTCTCAACCACTGCGCCACCAGGGAAGCCCGGATCACTTTTATATAAAAATATTTTCGCCAAATTAACAGCTCTGTAAAACCATGAATTCCTCAAAGGCAGGAATTTGACTTAGTGTTATATGTATTCCTATTGCATAGCACACTGGGATTAGTGAATAAAATAAAATATAAATAAACACGTTACTGCTTTAATTGGAAAAAATGAATTTCAATTCTAAATATAAAAATTGCATGTTCTACATTCAATTTATAGTTGAACTAGAAAGATGTTCATTTGCAATGTCCTGGGGAATTTCTCAGGTGTAATCTGCAACCAGCTCCGTATCTGGAGGACAGGGACAGATTGAAGAAAGAGGCAGACCACTCCAGATTAGTAGGTGGCAAGTTTAATAAGCAAGGGAACTTACGTAGGAAGCTTGTCTTGGGCAGCTGCAAGACCACTAGATCTCTGAATCTTCCCACTAGAATCTTTTATTATCATTTGATTTTTTTTTATTGAAGTATATAGTTGATTTACAATATTATGTTAGTTTCAGGTTTATAACATAGTGATTCAATATTTTTATGGGTTATACTGTACTCCTCTTAAAGCTATTATAAAATATTGGCTGTATTCCCTATGCTGTATAATATATCCTTGTAGCTTATTTATTTTATACCTAGTAGTTTGTACCTCTTAACCTTCTACCTCTATCTCCCACCTCCCTTCCCTCTCTCCACTGGTAACCACTAGTTTGTTCTCTGTATCTGTGAGTCTGTTTCTGTTTTGCTATATTCATTCGTTTCATTTTTTAGACTCTACATGTAAGTTGTAACATACAGTATTTGTCTTTGTCTGACTTATTTCACTTAGCGTAATACCCTCCAGGTCCATACATGTTGTTGCAAATGGCAAAATTTCATTCTTTTTTATGGCTGAGTTATATGTATTGATATAATATACACATATACACTCCCACATCTTCTTTATCCATTCATCTGTTGATGAAAAAAATATTTTCAAATGATATGACTGATGGGGGTTAATATCCAAAATACATAAACAGCTCATACAACTCAATATCAAACAAACAACCCAGTTAAAAAATGGACAGAAGACCTCAATAGACATTTTTCCAAAGAAGACATACAGATGGCCAACAGGCATATGAAAAGTTGCTCAACATCGCTAATCATGAGAGAAATGCATTCAAAACCACAATAAGATATCACCTCACACCTGTCAGAATAGCTATCATCAAAAAGACTACAAATAACACATGCTGATGAGCATGTGGAGAAAAGGAAACCCTCCTACACTGTTGGTAGGAATGTAAATTGGTACAGGCACTATGGAAAACATTATGGAGGTTCCTCAACAAAACTAAAAACAACTATGATATGATTCATCAATTCCACTCCTGGGTATATACCCAGAAAAAAATGAAAACATACATGCATACCAATGTTCATAACGTCATTATTTACAATAGCTAAGATATAGGAGCTACCAAAGTGTCCACCAACAGAATCTTAAAAGTTTATATAAAGGCCTTAATTGGGCTCAGGCCCATATACTGTCCAGATGGTCTCAACACCACGTTACTGTCTCCCAGCTGTGTCCTTGGGCAGCTTTTAGTGCAGGAAAGGCAAGCAGAGTGCATATTCCCAGGAGTCATGGGCCTCCAGTTGCCCAGGCCCAGCTCATAGGTCAACCAGTGGTAATGTCCTTTGGATGACCTCCCCAACAAAAGATTAATCTTCCAGATTGTTTTCGTTTAAGATGTCTAATATGAATTTCAAAATTAATGAAATATTATAAATGAGTTTGTACAATTTTAAGGATGGTTTGATCCTACTTTACTAGCAAAACTGATCCTTAATATCATAATTCAAATAGAATTGAACTGACCGTTTTATTCCAACATGCGTTAACATCAGCTAAAAAACTAGTTTAGCATACATTCACTGAAGTTTATGGTTGTTAATCTGAAAAGCGGCTTGGCATCATGAAAATAAACCTCAAACTGTATTTTGACAGTCTAAGTGAGAAGGAGGATTGGATTGAGATGGTGTTTCAGGCCAAAAACTCACAAATAAATCCACAATCGCTTTTGCATAGACTAGCCAGATATTTAATTATGTAGAAATGTTTACCCTGTTCTTGGTAGTAAAATCCTAGAAGCTAGGATTTTTCAGAAACTATAAAGTGGCTATTTTTAAAATAGCTTTTTAAATGTTAGATCAATCTCATTCTTCACTGAGTTTTTGGAAATGGAGCCAAGAGAATATGTCTGCTATGAATATGATATATAGATTCCATTTAAAGTTAAATATTTCAGGGCTTCCCTGGTGGCGCAGTGGTTGAGAATCCGCCTGCCGATGTAGGGGAAACGGGTTTGTACCCCGGTGCGGGAGGATTCCACATGCCACGGAGCAGCTGGGCCCGTGAGCCATGGCCGCTGAGCCTGCGCGTCCGGAGCCTGTGCTCCACAACGGGAGAGGCCACGACAGTGAGAGGCCTGCGTACCACACACACAAAAAAAAGTTAAATATTTCATATAAACATAAGAATTTAGGGATGTCAGATCTGCAACACCACTGACATTTTTTTTTTTTTTTCGGTACGTGGGCCTCTCACTGTTGTGGCCTCTCCCATTGCAGAGCACAGGCTCCGGACACGCAGGCTCAGCGGCCATGGCTCACGGGACCAGCTGCTCCGTGGCATGTGGAATCCTCCCGCACCGGGGCACGAAGCCACGTCCCCTGCATCGGCACGTGGACTCTCAACCACTGCGCCACCAGGGAAGCCCCTCCACTGAGATTTTTTAAAATGATTAACAGTAAAATTAAAAGCTATTTCCTATATTATTTTGCAACACATAAAATGTCACAGTATCTTACACATATGTATCATGAATATATACCTATATATTCATATTTATATATTGTATTTATATATTTATATAATATACATTTATATTTAATAAATAGATCTTTTAAATAATTGAATTTTAGGTTTGGAAATGATCTTTAAACTCAGTTTCTATTTAGCAGAGAAATTCCCTGAAAGAGGTCATATGATGTTTGCTGAAGGGGACAGGGACCTCTCTTCTTCCAAGGAATTTCATTTATTGTTGCTGTATTCATCAAATATTCTGTCCTCACATATAGTGGTTTCTCAATAAATGTATAATTAGTTTACAAATTGAAACCCACCTAATTCTTAACTTTCATCTATTAATGCTAGTTCTGTCCCTGTAACTACATAAAATCAGTCTCATCCTCTGCTCCATAATACTTGAAAGTAGCTGTTTTGAGCTCCCTAGTCTTCACTTTTCCAGTGTAAACACATCAACAAATAACTTTTCCCAGGGCAAAAACTATTTCCCCCAAAATATTTATTACAGTCAGATTTCTATTTTCTTCAAATATAGAGCATACAATGAAATAGCCAAAGTGCAAATGAAACAATTGAAATACACTCTGGGGTCCATATTTCTGTTCATGAAAATCAAGATTTTATTTACTTTGTGAGTCTCAGCAGACTGTTAAGTTTCACTGCTCTGTGGTTAAAATCATTTCTACTCTTGTAGTTGTTCTTGCTTTTGCTTGCATGTTTTGCTTTTCTTTTTTCTTTTTTTACCATTAAGCTAAGTTTTGCATATCCTGTATTTTAAAATCAGGAATGATGAAAACATATCATTCTACCATCAATGCCCTCTATGAGCCCGAATGGAAGACACTGGCCATTAATTATAGCCCTTTATCTTGTGAGGTTCAGATGCCAGCTCAGAATTTTCCTCATCTTTTGGTGTTGACTTAAGGGATATTAAGTTTTGTAGGGTTGAAAACCACTGTCCTATAGTACATGAAAATTTTTGAGTATGGGAACACACATGAAGAGAGGTGGCTTCATGAGCATGAGACCTATATAGTTACACAGAACCCTGTGCTTAGAAGGCACTCACCCTTAATTTAATGATCTTTTGTCACCATAGTACAATTTTTAATACATTTTGAACACTGGCTCCACATTTCATTTTACTCTGGATCTTGCAAATTAATACAATGAATAACTTGAAGATGGCTCACAGAAAATGCTGGTATTGCTCTCTCTGAATGAGCATATTTATATACCTACTCTCTTTCTAGATAATTTCATCAACTACCAACTTCAAAAGTAAGCTAATTCTTTCCTAATAATACATTCTTGTCTTTGATTCATTCTTCTTTCTAGAGCTCCATACTGATGTTTTGCAGTGCCCAATAAACATCTCCACACACACCAAGTCAGCTTTTCCCCAAATTTCCAAGGCTCAGTGACCTGTGAACTAATTGAACCTCATCACATTGGTATTACTTTCTCAACTATTTATTTGCAGACAATGCCTTAGGTCCATGCATCTATATTATTATATACTCCTGATTCATCTCCTGATTTCTTGTTTCATAGCACCATAATTCAACCTCTAAACCACGCCTTGAAAAAACTTGTTCTAATTAAAACATAATTCTTACCATTTAATTATACTGCATGAAATGTTTAAATACTGCTCCATATATTTCTGAATTAAATCATAATCATTTGATCGTAAGTTTCTTTAAGAATAGTTTCTCCCTACCTCTTCTGTCCCATTTTTGACATCTTTTCCAAGACCAAACTTAAGTTTTTACCAAGCTGAAGTTCTAGAAGCTTCTTACAAACCTTGTTCTTTTATGCTTCTGTGCTTCTCTATAATACTATTTTGACTGGGAGATCCTCAGTCATCATTACTGTGCTGGCTGGGTCCTCCTGAAAGCGGATGATAAGGAAGAGCTGGAAGTGCAAGGCATCTTTGGAGGATAATGCCTGTGAAAGATAAATGGAACAGGGAGAAGTGAACAAAGAAATCTTTCAGCTTGGAATGCAGGTATGATCTCTTTTATTCAAAAGAGAAGAGGAAGCAAGGATGATTGGGTACGATACAACTATGAATTAGTCTTGGCCAGCCCAAAGAGGAGCAGAAATGGCTGCTGGGGACCGGGGACTGTGACTATTCAGGAAGAGCATAATCTAAGCACAAACGCTGTGGTAGATCCTGAAAGCTACTGATTGGCAAGTTCCTGAAGAGCAAAGATCACACCTCCGTGACTGCTACAACTCTCTAAGACAAATACTGTGGAATGTGATAGGAAATAAACCAGTCAATTCATAAATTGGAAAGTGATAGGAAATAAATCAGTCAATCCATAAATTAAACACAACAAATAATCCTTCAAAGTCAGCTTGAACTATTGAGTCATGATCTTTGACCTTTCTGGAAGGATTAATGTATTCCCATAGCTCCTTAAACATTTCAGTACTAAAGGACACATAAAATTACGTGTTGATGCTTGTCTATCCCTATTGCTTATGAGCCTTTCCCCTAGTAACTCATTTGGGTATGGACAGGGTGGCCACATGACCAGTTGGTAGTTAATAAGTCCAGGAAAAAGGAAAAGTTAACAGAGTCTTAGTAGGAATAGGGGTGTGTTTGAAGAGAGTCAAAGCCCATGAGACAATCATATCAACAACAAATCCAAACAGAGGTACAGTAGATTCCTTTTTCCTAGGCTCTGTATCAGGTACATGAATGTGAATTCTAGAGAATTCTTTGGCAGACTGCAAACCCTTTTAAGATACATTTTTGTAATACCCCAAAATAAAAATCATAGATAAAATAGCCTACCTACTCTCATAGCATAAGATCAAAATCATGCTCTAATTAGCCTATAAAGGAAGAATCAGGGGAAAGTGATTTGTCATAAAATAATGTGTATTTCAGTGTTTAAATCCTCAGTCACTATTTTACTCAAAGACATAAGATAGAAACTTTCACCTACAGGGAAAAGCACAGTGAATATGACAATTATAAACGTTGACTGCTAATTTTGTGTTGTACTGCCAACTCAAATACCATTAATGGTGGTAGGATTTTCCAAAATAGAAAACCAATCCTTTGTGAAATTCTAATCATAACAGAGCTCAATTTTTCCCCAATTTATTCTGTAGTTGCATTCCTGGTAATTTTGGTATATATTAAAACTGGGCAAGAAATGTGTTTACATCTATAATGAAGTTAAATTCTAGTCTTGACTTATTATAAATAGGCATTCCACCTACACAAACTACTGTATGACTATCAAAAGTTGCAAACAAAATGGGACAATTTTTGATAGTTTTGTTCACATTCTGCAGGATGTGTAATGCCCCTGGCAGTAGTGCTGCTTAATCATTGTGAAATCAAAAGATACCCCCACAAATTTCCAAAACATTCTCTGAGGTCTGAACTTCCCCCACTGAGAACCACTGTTCTAGGTAGTATGTATAGAGATAATGAAGATTCATCCACAAGATAGTCACACTAAGATTTCCTCTGCAACCCTGGAGTATTGATGAGGAATTCTCTTTAGCATCAGCATTCTAGGAAAATAAAAATACATTTCTGATAACAAAAATGTGACTTTATAGTGAAATAGGAGTTAAACTCATGAAAGGGTGCCAGGAAAGTGCTAGTAAAGGGATGGAACAAAAGTTTATATAAGGCCCTAGAATTAACATAATCCA
Organism: Lipotes vexillifer; assembly: GCF_000442215.2. NCBI lineage: Eukaryota > Metazoa > Chordata > Mammalia > Artiodactyla > Lipotidae > Lipotes > Lipotes vexillifer. Next base: position 1,027,531 of record NW_006794161.1, on the reverse strand, counting down.
GTGGAAGGAACGGTGTTGGTTCCAGAGGATGGTAGAAGGATGGAGAGATAATGGGAGAAAATTTTGAAAGCCATTTTACCTACTTTAAATTTTACTAAGAGCAATGAAAGCCATTAAAAGGAATGATAAAATCAGATTTGCATTTTGTAATCTTGATGTAACTTGGAGTGAGGGACAATAAGCTTGGAGCAGGTGGTACAGTTAATTGTCTGATGGTTTCAAGTGAGGAGTATAATTCAAGTGAGAGATGTTAGGCCCTGGATAGGGCAGGCCTTGGGTATGGAGTAGAGTAGAAGACAGAAGAGCTATTTAGAAGGCAGAATTTACCTGACCTGGTGATTCACCTGACTGGGTATATGAAGTGAGAGAGAGAGAGATGAGTCTGGGATTTTTCCTAGGAGTCTGGATCCCAAAACTGGGTTAAAGTACTCCAATTGCAATCCATTTTTCATAAGAATGGGGACAAGACATTTAGTTTGAAGGGCAATAAGGACACAAGCTGGAAGAAAGTATGAAGTGAGATTAAAGAATATTGAAGGCAAAAGGACCTGCCCAGTTAGGTATATGTATTTCTTTCTTTCTCTCTCTCCCTCTCTGTCTCTGTCTCTCTGTCTCTCTCTACTCCCCTCCCCAAACTGGACACATTAAGTTTTAAAAGAACACATTCCATCTTTGTTGCCAAAAAGATTTTATCTTTACATACCCCAAATGGATTTTAAAATCATGACAGAATTCACAGATGATAAGATCACATCTGCATATTTAGTAACAATGAAGTAAACACAAATTAGAGTAGCATAACTTTTGTGCTGGTATTATTTTGTACTGTACACTGACCATTTAGACTCACTAGCTTAAAAACACCAAACTTTAGACTGGACAACTTATATGCAAGATAAACAAGAGAAAGCAAGAAGTACTGCTTTGTAGATTCTTTTATTTGCTAGAGAAGAAAGTTTGATGTCTGACATTGCAGGGCAGGGTGCTAACAAAAAAGCTAAAAGCAAGTTTCAAGACTTAAAAATTCTAGTACCAGATGGGCAGTTAAAGTGTCCAGTTGGCTGCAAATAATAAATGATAAAGGAGACAACTTCTTAAAAAAATTCCAAGTTAAATGATCTAACTATGATATCATGCCTCTGAAATATTACAAACAGAATAATAACCTCTTCAGGAAAAATTTTAAGGAGCCAAGACTAATTGGGAGAATATAACCACATGCACTCATTTTATGACATAAGGAAGTCCAAAGAGGATTTATAATGCAAAGAAAATATGAAGAATGATATTTATTTGTCACTGTGTTTATTTAAACTCTGATGTTGATGGAAGCAGTTTTAAGTAAATATTGTTTTGCTACTCCTCTGAGCTCCTGAGGCATTTAATTAGCACTTTTATTTTACGGCCTATTAGAATTAGTTGCTTTTTTTGTTCAATTTTTCATATGTCTGTGTGCCTCTCTAGACCTGAAACCCTTTAAGGAAGAAAACAACATCTTATTTTTCTATGCTCCAGAAGACTAGCACAATGCATCCAGAGGACTAGAAGTAAAAACTAAAAGAAAGGTATATATTAAATAATTTGTGTACTGAAGAATGTAATATGAATCAAAATACCATTCTAATTTAACCCTGACACAACTTTACAATTAGCATTTTTCCTGGATGTGTTAGATACAGGGATAAAACATTTATTGCTGAAACACTATTAATTAATTCTTGATTCTGATAATTAAAGATTTATGGTATAGTTTCATGATAGAAAAAATATCAGAGGAAGTGGTAAAAAGATTTTTTCTTTTGCTTAGAGATTCAAGATTAAGAGATTTTCAACAGCACATCAACAATAACATTCTAGATTTTTGTGTTCTGTATTTTAGGTCCTCTGGAGACATATAATAGATTCCTTAGGTGAAATAAAGTTTAAGTAAATAAGACTTGTTTACTCAAACAATCTTTGCTTAGTAACATGAGTTTTCATATCCAACATACGCTTGCCAGGCTGTAGACAATAAAATTCAATAAATGGGATGAAGACATTTCTCATTTTAAAAGTCTGTTTTCATTTTGAACTTATTTCTAAGAAAGGTTTTTGTTAAGATGTAGTCGGCAATTGGCCTTTTTTGCTCATCTTCAGTTTGAGAAATGAGTACAGAAATGGGAATTTTTTTAAGTTGACTTAGGAAAAAGATGGAAAGATGAGTATGACTTAATCCTCATACTAAACAATTTTATAATCCAGTGAGAGAGAAAAAACTAAATAAACACAAATAAACACTTCGAATATTGAAAAGTGAAATCAGAACAAAGAAAGATGCAATCTCTGGATGGAATTTCCCAACTGAAAATTGTATGTCTCTCCCTGAAAAAAAAAACAAATAAAATTATATAGCCATATATATGACATTTATTTTTTATTTGGTTGTAGTGATCTCAAACTCATATACTCCTTTTCAACCAGAGTAAAATTGTCTTTCCTATAACTGTTCTCTGTTCTGCAAATTTTGGGTATTGGTAGCTAGAGTTCCTACTTGTAGGTTTTTAGTTTTGTTTTACTTTCTTCTGGTCATGAAAAAGATCTGTAGTTCCATGTTACCTCTTTACCTGAGCTACCTGGTATCTGTTATCACAAATGTTATCCCTACCCCTCACCTCCCCGCTCCTGGTTTAACATATCCTAACATCTGAAAGCTTTTGCTTCTATCTGTGGAATCACTCTTCTTATTACCTCATTCTATAAATGTATCCGTACAACTACTAGTCCTCTATTTTAAATCACACTAAGAAGGGTTGCTTGAGAGTGAAGGGTCTCTAACAATATCTGTTGAGGTGACCAGGTTTTACACAGGCATCTATCTGTTGGCCTATTTACAAAGTCTGTGTGCATTGCAAGATGAAATTTCATTTAAATAAACTGATATAAATGGCAGGAATTATCTTTGCCATGACTTTTTTTTTTCCCCGGTAGGTGGGCCTCTCACTGTTGTGGCCTCTCCCGTTGCGGAGCACAGGCTCCGGACGCGCAGGCTCACGGGCCTGGCCGCTCTGCAGCATGTGGGATCTTTCCAGACCGGGGCACGAACCCATGTCCCCTGCATCGGTAGGCTGACTCTCAACCACTGTGCCACCAGGGAATCCCTGCCATGACATTTTGAAGAAAACAGATAGATGTATTCTTATCTTTAATATATAGATAGAAAATAAATAACTTCCACTAAATATTACAGGCACTTTTTAAAAAGTCTAGGATATTTGGGATAGCCCTGAAAAGTTTTTATTTTTTTTCTAATTTCTTTTCCAATACTCTTTACTATGGATCAGAATTTTTATAAACCATAAAGCCCACTGGATTACATCTCTGCATGTTTTTATTAATTTTCATGGTTTTGTCTATCATCTGGTTTTTGCTAAACTGTAAGCACCTTGAGAGCAAGAATTATATCTTTTCTTCATTTCCTAAAAACTTGCTTCTGTTTCATGGACCTCACAGGAGTACCATAAATATTAACAAACTATAGACAAGTATCTAAAAATTGTGTTCCAGCCTCTCCAAAGAGAGTCTTCATATTAAATTAGGCATTTGGGAATGTATAGTTTTATCTCCAGGCAATTAAGATCTTAACAATCTGATTTACTCTTTATACTACTAATTTTTAGTAATGTATTTTCTGTTTTCAGGAAAAAAGATGTATAGGGCAAGAGTTGAATGCATGTACGAATTTTGTCCTTAAAAAATACATACCCATGAAGGCAAACTTCTAGAGTCTATTAAGTTAATAGTATGAATTACCAAAGTAAAGCTAGAATTCAGATCAATCAAAGAACCACTGTACAGCTGAAATTTCAATTTAAACTTTGTTAGGGTCACAAAATTTTAGAGGTCAAGATCATTACAGTCTTTTAACTGGTATTAAGTCATCTAAGCAGATGGTGAATATATTATATTGAATAGTTATGACTAACACATGTGCAAGAAAAATTTTTTCACTCTTTAATTTATAAAAATTTCCAGTGTAAAAAATATTTAAATTTACAGGATAAAATTTTAGAGGTTAACCTATGAAACAAAGTATATATGAACTCCCAGAGAGAAAGGTTTTGGTATTACCAATGAATTGAAATTGTAGAATTCTGTGAGTGCAGTCTGTTAATTTTATTTGTTCGCACAGAACATGAAAACACAATTTCTCCCCTTAATTAGGATAAGAGATTCCTAAGTGATAATCTGTTATGAAGTCTACCTTCTTCTAAATTGTAGGTTTGAGAAATAAAACAAATATCTGGAAAAGCAAAACTCCCTATTAATTTCGATGGCTCTGTGGCCACATGCTCTAAGGTAGGAAAGCTGTAGTTGTTCAGCACCTTGTTTAGGTGAGCTGCCATAATTTTTATAAGGGAAAACATAATATTTAAAAAAAATAAAGTATGGAAATGCCCATTTTAGAGGTTATTAATGATGTCAAAGAAATATTTTCCAATTTTATATTGAAAAGTACTATAGAAAAATGTCTACAACAGTCAGCTACCTATGTTTAATTATAGACACAAAAAGATGGGAAACAAGGATTCCTTCTTCCCTAAATATCTGAAACATAGTTCTAAATAAGACATAACTGCTTTTCTATTATATAATGTTATTTCAATTTTAAGATGATTGATAACATTTTCCAAATTGTTAAAAATCGATTCCTATTACAAAATCGATTTCTGTATATCTAGAATCTAATGAAAAGAGTTAAATATTACATTTCATCATTTATACAGTAAGTCAAAGTACAGGGTATGTGAATTGTATCTCAACATTGAAGCTGAAAAGAAATGCATTAAAAAAGTAAGATTTAAGATACACCAGTGATTCTCAGGTCTGCCCTGGTTGACAACCATAGAGACAGATTTCTAAGCCCCAGCGATGGCTCTGCAGAGCCTGTAGTTCCTGGGAAGACTGGGAGTAAACAGGACATTCAGATACACACACCAGGGTGCCTTTCAGAATTGGTGAGCCCAATCTGCTCAAACTCAATTAAAACAGCTTTTTCCTGGCCTTTAAAAATAGGGGTGCTTGACACATCATAACTGAATGTAAGAGTGACTGATATGATGAAGGTCATCATCATTCAACCACAGGACTAAAAAGGACCTTCAGAGAGCATCCAGCCTAGCATTTCCCCAAGTGTTAAATGAACCCCACTAGTGGGACAGGGGATGAGTTTAGGTGGTACTTTGGTGTATTAGTTTCCTAAGGCTGCAGAAATTATCACAAACTTGGTGGCTTAACACAACAGAAGTGTATTCTCTTACAGTTCTGGAGGCTAGAAGTCTGAAATCAAGGTGTTGGCAGGGCCATACTCTCTCTGAAGACTCTGTGGGAGGATCCTTCCTTGCTTCCTACCTAGCTTCTGGTGGTAGCTGACAATCCTTGGTGTTCCTTCTCTGTAGATACATCTCTCCAATCTCTGCCTCCATTATCACATGGTATTCTCCCTGTGTATCTGTGTCTGTGTCCAAATTTTTTATAAGGACATCCAGTCATTGAATCGGAACCAATAATCGAGTAGGACCTCATCTTAACATGACTACATTGGCAAAGACCTTATTTCCAAGAAAGTCCTATTCACAGGTACTAAAGGTTAGGACTTGAACTTATATTAGTTTGGAGGACACAACAAAAATGAATGTTATTTTTTAATAGCAATATATTTTAATTCACATCAATAAAATATAATTAGCCCATCAAACTATGATTTCAATGATGCCTGTATCACTGCTTAAGAAAACTAAAGACTAAAGTTAAAAGAAAATAAATTAATATATTGAGTAAACAGTTCTACAGGGGTTACTCAGACATAAAAAAACTTGTGAAGTTGGTGCATTAACATTTGGAACTCACTGAGCTAGCCCCAACCCCTCCTTTTAGGCAGGGTGTTATCTAGAGAGGAAAATAAGGTAAATAACTGAAAGCTTCCCAGAGAGATTTTATAATCTCTCTTACAGTTAGGTCATTGTGCTACAAATCTCATTGCCTGAAAGTTCTTCCTCACATCTGACTCGAAGGCCTTGAGTTAAAAAAGATGACTGCTGGAGATATACCCTTTATTATGCTTATGAAATTATAATATATATATCATCTATTATTTAAAGATAAGAAAACTAACACTCGGAGAGTGTAAATTGAAAGGGAGGTGCCTAATTAGTGAGAGAGTAAATTGACTAATCCTGGTCTTGTTAACCAAAAGCCTTTTATGCCATATCCTTTATACAATTCAAAACCATCAAGTAATCCAGCACACAGGCAGAGGAATTACAGGTATGCAAAACTTCTAGTATCTTAAGGATTTAATAGAACTATGACATATGAATTGTTTGTTATCTATTTTTAAAAAGATGTTTTAAAATGTACATAGCTATAGTTATTTAAATATAAAAATTAGGGTTCATACCCAAACAGCAAGTGTTAAGATTTTTAATCTTGTGACAATAAAATATATATATTAAGATTAAATTTTAAATCAAATTTACATTTAAAATATTTATATAAATCTTGTCAAATTAAGAAAGGTGTATGATAGTATAATCTCATTCCTGAACTTCTAGAATAAAATTTTATGACTTGCATTGATTTACTTAACTAATTTTAACTGATATTTTAGCTTCAAGGATATAGAAACATTCTCTCTTATTCAATATCAATCCAAAAGCTCTCCACTACAAACACGATTTTAGTATGAACAATTTTTGTTCCTTACTGTCTTCCACTCTCACATTCTCTTTTCTTTACCCTTTGCAAAAGAATAATGCATTAATTTTGAAAACTGGATGACCATCAAAACTTTGTGCCTAAAACATTGTTTCCTAACAAAATTATATAACAATTTTATATTCATATTGTGAAAGTTGATAGATTATTTTGCAGAGCTTTGTGGCACAGAGCAGATTGCTTTAAAAGTTTTAAAAAATAATTTTAGAACTTTTGAAGTTTTATAAATTTTTACTATTAATAATTACATTAAAAATTCTTTTAAAAGCCTTCTCAGATGAAAGAAAGCATTTGGAAACAAAATTTAAATCAACAACATAAATCAAGTTTAAATCAACTTTTTACCCGAACACTATATTTCATTTTGGAAGCACTTGGCATATAGGACAATAAGTAAAGCCATTTATTTTGTGAATGTAAAGCCATTCACATTTCTAGTGAAAAATATTGTTGGCACAAATTCATGAAATTTGAGAAATATAAACTGATCAAATGCAATAAATGTCAGAAGATACACTGACATTTATTAATAAATAAGTATGTTTGGAACACATTTTTTAATAATCATTAACTTTCCACAATTTATGAATTATTATTCAGGTGTTTTGCTTTGACCTTTCCTTGGTCAAATTGATACAATGGTCATTTCACAACATATTCTATTTTCTGTTGAAAGATAAGTAGAAAACAGTAGACAGGAAGTAATGTATCGTTAATAGTAGTTAATTTTTAATACATATAATCATCTCTAATAACTATATTATCATTTTGTTCAGAAATACCTTCATATAAAATTTCCATAAGCTTCAAGCTAGCTTGCCTAATCTTGAGAAAATCTGTCATATATTTAGTTTAAGAGTGGAATTAGGCAATAAAAGAGAGTCTAGATAATTCCAGTTTTATAAAAGAGAAATGTTTATTCTTCCTGTCTACTTGAATCCACTTGACATGCAAGTTTTTTATAGTATGTCTTTGGGAATCAACGAAGTTATGGTACGTCTTTGAGAATTAGAGAAGAAATTTCCTCAAATTATGTGCATAGTATCTCAATATTGAAGCTGAATATTTGGTGAAGCATATTGAAAAGCATCATATAGTATGCTTCACCAAAGCTGTTTGACCCAAAAGATTTTCCTGGTCAGATTGGGGAATTACTTTATAAACTAAAGACCTATTGGCCCCTGGTTTCTAAATCTTATGCAGAAATCCTGATAAATCCCTACCTGATTCTTTATCACCAAAAAAATTTCTTTAATGTATTTTTTGTTTATTAATTGAGTGTTTGGTCTAATATATCAAACATTCTTGCTCTGGAATCATATAATCTGGGATACATACTGGTTGTGAAATTTTAAAAATATTTTATCATACAGAACTTCAAAATCCTCATCTCTCAAGGGAGATAATTATGTTAACCTTGCAAGTATTCATATCGATAAACTGAGAAAGCAAATGTGAAATACTTAGCAAGTGGCTGGCATATTAATGCAAATTCCACATGGGATAGCTAATGCTACTTATTGTTTTATTTTCCCTCTCAAATCAGCAGTTATTAAACTTTTTGATCTCAAGACCTGTTTGCAGTGTTCAAAATTACTGAACACTAAAGAATTTTATGTGGATTATAGCTGTTGATATATTTAAAAGAAAGTTGAGAAAATTTTATATTTATTAGTTCATTTGAAATAACACTAAACTAATTAAATATTAACATAAATAATATTGGGTTGGCCAAAAGGTTCCTTCGGTTTTTAAGTAAAAATAAAAGACACATTTTTCATCTTCACCAGGAACTTTATTGAACAATGTATTTACCGTATTGTTCCACTACCTTCTGCTGTTTTTCAGGCGACTTCATAATTCCATATTCCCCAAACTTTTTATCTTTTTGAGCAAAGAACTGCTCCAGGTGCCTTTTGCAGTCTTCCAGGGAATTGAAATTTTTTCCATTAAGAGAATTTTGTAGAGGCCGAAATAAATGAAAATCTGAACGTGCAATGTCTGGTGAATACCACGGATGAATCAGAACTTTTCAGCCAAGGTGTAACAGTTTTTGCCTGGTCATCAAAAAAACATGCGGTCTTGTGGTAATCTGATGGAAGATTATGCATTTTTTATCGACTAATTCTGGACACTTTTCGTCGAGCGCTGCTTTCAGTTGGTGTAAATGGGAGCAGTACTTGTTGGAATTAATCGTTTGGTTTTCTGGAAGGAGCTCATAATAGAGGGCTCCCTTCCAATCCCACCATACACACACATCACTTTCTTTGGATGAAGACCGGCCTTTGGTGTGGTTGGTGGTGGTTCATTTCACTTGCCCCACAGTCTCTTCCGTTCCACATTATTGTACAGTATCCACTCTTCATCGCCCATCACAATTGTTTTAAAAACGGAATGTTTTCATCACATTTAAGTAGAGAATCGCAGGCGGAAATACAGTGAAGAAGTTTTTTTTCTCTTAACTTATGTGGAATCCAAACATCAAAGTGATGAACATAACCAAGCTGGTGCAAGAGATTTTCAGTGCTTGATTTGGATATTTTGAGTATGTCAGCTATCTCCCACATGGTATGACGTTGACTGTTCTCAATTATTGTTTTGATTTGATAGCTATCAGCTTCAACTAGTTTACCCAATAGTGGAGCATCATCCAGGGAGAAATCTCCAGCACAAAACTTCTCAAGCCACTTTTGACACGTTCAATAAGTCACAGCACCTTCTCCATACACTACTCAAATCTTTTTTTTGCATTTCAGTTGCATTTTTACCTTTCTTGAAATAATAAAGCATAATATGCTAAAAACGTTGTTTTTTTCTTCCATCTTCAATATTAAAATGGCTACACAAAAATTCACCAATTTTGATGTCTTTTTTTAAATGCACACTGATATGACAGCTGTCACAATACAATCTAATAAAACTGTTTGGAATGAAGTTAAAGATAACTAAGCACTACTAGAGCCATCTCACAGAGAAATACGAACGAAATTTTTTGGCCAGCCAAATATTTGCTAAAAAATGAATGATATTTTCAAAACAATTTTTAAAAGGCAGTCTGCTGTGATATGTTTTATTTGTTGAAAGTTATGAAGAAAATCTGGCCTCACACAGATGTATAGTTAAAAAAGGATATTTTAATCTTTTCAGTAAGGGTAGATATTTTCTTGATTCCACACAAAAATTCCACAAATAGTTTCTAAAATGTTAGTGGCAACCTAGCTAAAGTTTAGTTGCATGGTGGTAAAGAAACTAAACTGAAACAATATCAATAAATATTTCATATTCTGTTATATTAAAATCTACAGCCCTATCTTACATTGTTATTGGATTTTATTGGAAAATATTGCATCACTGAGATTTGTAGATCTTCCAAATGTTGAAACATTTCACTACTGTATTAATTTGCTACGGCTGCTGTAACAAAGTACCATGAACTGGATGGCTTAAACAACAGAAATGTATTTTCTTACAATTCCAGAGGTAGAAGGCCAAGATCAAGATGAGGGCATGGATGGTTTCTTTTGAGGGCTCTCTCCTTGGCTTTTAGATGGCTGCCTTCTCCCTATGTCTTCACACAGTTTATCCTCTGTGTGTGTTTGTGTCTTAATCACCTCTTCTTTTTTTTTTTTGCGGTATGCAGGCCTCTCATGGTTGTGGCCTATCCCGTTGCGGAGCACAGGCTCCGGACGTGCAGGCCCAATGGCCATGGCTCACGGGCCCAGCCGGACTGGGGCACGAACCCGTGTGCCCTGCATCGGCAGGCGGACTCTAAACCACTGCGCCACCAGGGAAGCCCCCTCTCCTCTTCTTTTAAGGACATCAGGCATATTGAATTAGGGTCCATTCTAATGAACTTATATAACTTTAATTACCTCTTTGAAAATTCCATATCCACAGGGCATCATATTCTGAGGTAATGAGGGTCAGGAGTTCAAAATATGAATTTTGAGGGGACACAATTAGGTCCTTAAAATTATCCAATATCAAAAATCATATTTGTTAATATTGCCTAAATTTCATCAGTTTGATTAGAAGGAAGAACCTGATAGCTTTGTGGCTCTTTGTTAATCAAGCAACCCAGTCTATATTTCAGTGTCTCACAGTCACGAATCTCTAGCAAGTTTTTATACAGTTCCTAGTTAGTCCCTGAAATATTTTTAACAATTAGACATGATTTGTAATTACCATCGTTTCTCCCTTTGTTAAGGTTGCCCTATTTCAATGGCTGCTTAAGAAAGCTTGTGGTACTTAAATGCTAAAACCTGGCACTTCTTTCCTTTCCTCCCTCCCTCCCTCTCTCCCCCTTCTCTTCCCTTCCCTTTCTTCCTTTCCTTCCTTTAGAAAAGGGGTCTTTATTGGACCCCTACTGTTTCCTCTAATAAACCTATGAATTTTGATATGCTGATGCTGTTTGACTGTTTGGTTGGTTACTCCTCCCTTCTTTATATATACATGAGCTTTCTGTCTGAAACTAATAGGAATTTATTCCTTTTCCTATAGAAATTATTTCTTTAGGAATAATTACAGAAAAAGGGAAATTGACCATTCTCAAGTTGTCGTTTTAATTTTGTCCCCCTTCCTCATCTTTTCAGCAAATACATCAGCATCAGCTAAAGAAGAAAGGGCAGCAGATATGGGGTGCTGCACATTTGTCTCTGCAAAAATGAAAAAGTAGCTGAGAACTAATTTTGACAAATTTAATTGCAAATGATTCAACCTCAGCAAATTAGATAAGAAAAAAGACAAACTTTAATTCTGACATGGTGAAGGATGCCTTTTTATGACACAATAAAATTGAAAATAAACAGTACTGGACTAGGTGTTGACAGCTAAATGTTGCTAATGTCCAGAATTTCTCTCCGGGCACAAGGCTCATTGTGGTACAACTTCTAGACTAGGGGTTTTATGATGAGAGATATTTTGGTTGCCAAAAAATTCAATCTTCTCCCCCATCCACCTTCCCCTGCCACACACACAGTCTAAAGTAAAGTAAATAAGGAATAAAGAATAAAAATGGATTGGAATGGGATCTAGATAGATCACTTGTCTCCTTTCTGCACCCCACCCCAGGAGATATAGGGAGCTAATAGCCTATTCTGATTAGAAAAAATATATTATATATGTCATAGCAACACACATAGGAACTTACACTTTTTTGTTGTATTGCCCCTTAAGATCATAGTAAGGCTTTAACAGATTTCTAAATGCTCACTTATCAGAACTGTCTAATGCCTTCAGATCAACATTGAGCAAGGGCTATTATATCCCTCAGGATTAAAAAAAAAGAAGAAAGGAAGAAAAGAAAAAATAAATTGATTTGATCAGAGTTGGACATGAATGTTTGAGATCAAAGCCTTCAATAATTCTTTCAGGACGGAAATACTAGAGGCTGAATTATTTGACTGAATTCAACTTTGATGTACTATGCTAACTGAAAAATGTTTATTCTCCTTTACTTTTACTAAAATAATCAATACCATAAACCACTGGTTCATATATTTCAAGAGGTCAGGAATTCCCTATGGTTTTTAAAATAAGTTTGAATAACTGTTTCTTAATAATATCTAACTTGAAGATAGATATATCTCCTTCAAGTTAGGAACAATAAGCAAGTATAGGTATACTTTGAAATAAGAGTGGTCTTAGAGACACAGAATTTGATATTCTTGGAGACTCCATAAACAAGGGCTATAATAGAAGAAGAGAAACTAAAATGTTATATTGATAAAATAAGACAGTTGAGAGATATATTGAGTACAATATTTTTTACTGGTTTTGCTCAATGTGCAAAGCTTATATATGGCTTCAGATTTTATCCTCAACTAGCTGTATTCCCCATACAGAGGAAAGTATTTTCTAAATTACTTTTCATCTTATATAATTTTGGGATAATTTTTAAACTAATATTTTAACAGCTATCTATATATAAGTACTTTACATAGAATACTTTTAATTCTCCCAATGAAATTATAATATAGATATTATTTATTATTTAAAGATAAGAAAACTGAGACTCAGAGGATATACATTGAAAGAGAGGTACCTGACTAGTGAGAGAGTAAACTGTCTAATCCTAATCTTGTTAATTGAAAGCCTTTTATGCCATGCTGCCTTTCAAGAAGATATGTTTCAGTTAATATGCTTATGAAATTAATATAATTTATCAACAAGGATGGAGCCGGAGCAAAAGAAAGAAAGAGAGGGAGGGAGGGAGGAAGGAAGGTAGAGAGAAAGGTGGGGAGAGGGAGAGGGGGAGAGAGAGAGAGAGAGAGAGAGGAAGGAAGGAAGGAAGGAAGGAAGGAAGGGAAGGAGGGAGGGAGGGAGGAAAGAAAAATTATTTCTATAGGAAAAGGAATAAATTCCTATTAGTTTGAGATAGAAAGCTCATATATATATATAAACTTTTTATATGCATATAAAGGAGGGGGAGTAACCAAACAGCCAAACAGCATCAGCATATCAAAAATTCATATTTTTATTAGAGGAAAGAGTAGGGATCCAATAAAGACACCCTAAATTTGTTTTAAAATTGAACTACTGGTGTGTGTTCAATACACTGGTGTCACTTTTTTTTTTCAATGGTATTTCTATTTTAACTCTTCTAACTTTCTGGATTAAGAGTAGAAACCAAACTAGAGTTTGCTTCCAGAAATAGCAATGGAATGGACAGTTGCAAAATTTTGGTGCTATCAGCAGAGAACATACCAAAAATCACATGGATAAAAATAAAATTGTTTGGATGAGTTTTTGTCCAATGTGGAAAGTGCAGGATGTTAAAAAATAACTGAGAAACGTTTTAATTTTGTTATGGGAAGTAGAATGGTAAATTTTTAATTAAAATATTTCTTCACACTCCTAATTATTCATAATATTCCTAAGCATTCATAATAAAAGGAAAAATATACCATGTTGTCATCTTACCTTACCAGTCAGTCTTAATGCATATTTTAACACAGTGAAAAACAACCGTCTTTTTCATGAGATTTAATGTTAATATAAAGTAATATTTTGAATGATAAGCTAGAAGGTAGACCCAAGTAATTTAAAGAGTTAATGGATTTTGTTTTTCATTTAAAATTTGAAACAAAAATCGTTTGTGTAATGTAACAAAATTAAAGACGTTAACTTCTAAACTATTAAGGTGCTTTTTTTGTTTTGTTTTGTTTTTTGTTTTTTGCGGTATGCGGGCCTCTCACTGTTGTGGCCTCTCCCGTTGCGGAGCACAGGCTCTGGACGCGCAGGCTCAGCGGCCCTGGCTCACGGGCCCAGCCACTCCGTGACATGGTGGATCTTCCCGGACCGGGGCACGAACCCGTGTCCCCTGCGTCGGCAGGCGGACTCTCAACCACTAGGACACCAGGGAAGCCCCTATTAAGGTGTTTTGAGTATCATATGTGTACGAAGAATTTTTAGGAAGTATTCAGCATTGCTTTTTAAAAAAATGTTAGGTAATGTAGTTTTCCTTATTTTCCCAATTGATAAAAAAGCATCAGAGAATTCAGTGACTAATTCTCCATAGTAAACTGTCTAAGATTTAAGTTATCTTTTTTGCGTTGTACATATTCTTAGGAACTGTTTCTTTCCTGCTGCCACCTAAGTCATTATTTGACTTTTATGACATATGTGTGTGTATGTGCATTTATGTGTGTTTATGCTTTATATATATAATAATAGTTTGTGCCTGCAAAAGTATATTTAGGATGACTTTCAGACTGTAACAATATAATCCCAACATCATATTCTTCACTTTCCAGAAATTCTACTCACTAAATGATAAGCTTTTCAGAAGTATTTTGTGAAGTGGCAAGAAGCCAGCAAGCTATATATACATACATATATATATATATATGTATATATATATATCAAGATTTATGATAGAAATGATAAGTTAATCATGTGAGACTTTGTTACGTCAGATCCTTATTTAGAAATATATACATTATTGATTTAAAATCACTTTCTTTACAGATAATTTCTTAATATGAAATTATTTCATATTTCAATATGAAAATATTGAAATTCATATTGAATTTTCATATGAAAGTGAAATTCATTTCATATGAATTTCATATGAAATTTCATATTTTCAATATGAAAATAATTTCAAATATGAAATTATTTCAATATGAAATAATTATTTCTATGCAGACAGTTGCTAATGATCTCTACCAACATGATAAAAGAGAGCTGATATATGGAATCATATATTTGATAGGAACAAAGGTAAAAAAATACAACTACATAATAAAAACCAAATAAAAATTTTTGCATTTTAAGTATTTTTTAACTATTTTTAAAATCAGAGTACAGCATTATGAAAAATTTTAAAGTTCAAAGCTATACTATATTCCTAATGTTTTTCATTGTAATAAAATTAATACATATCCTTTTTGTCATATTGGCTAATCAGAAGTCCATATTAAACTTTCCAGAGAAAATTTTACGTAAGAGGTTGTGAATGTGGCATTTCCAAAGAGCAGACCAGTTGTTTCCATTTATTTTTATATACAACCCATATTTGTGACTTGAAGTCATTCAATTTTAGAATTTACTGTGTACATTTTCAATTCCTGGCTACCTCACCATATTTAATCATGATTTAGTTTTTAATTATCATAGAAAATGTAAAAAAAAAATTATACAGATGTGGTTGGTTTGCGTAAATTTCTCTAAGACAAGCAAAGAATTCTCAGATTCTTTTTTGTTTGACTTGCTTTATCCATTCATTCTTTAATTCATTCATCAAACCCACAGCAAATATTTATTGAACAAACTATGTAGAAAGAATTTCACTTGAATTTGCTTTTTGTTTTTTTAAATTGATTTTTTACTTTAATCAGCTAAATCACTAATTTTTGACTATGTAAATTCTCAAATTAATTTATGTACTTAAACATGATGAATCATGGAGCTTGTCGAGAAGTGACTGTCACGTTTATATTTAGGGATACGATTTTTCTTCTTTTTAAAAAGCTATTGCTATTTTTAGTTACTCTGAAAACTGAGAAGAGTGCTAATACACTCTTTATTTAAATTTGTTTTTTTGTTTGATCTCTTTCCTTTCTTAGACATTATATTAAATTCTGTACTATATTTTTTATAAGCCAGGATATACTTACCATGACAAATATATATTAAAATTTCATTTTACAATCCCCACCCTCAACAGAATCTTCATTTAAAGCCCTCTGTGTACAAGTCTAGGAGCAAATAGAATAGTGACTAAGCCCATGTACTGAGAGATTAGATTTCATTATTAGTGTGTCTGAACTTTATTATCTTAAACAGTCTAACAATCTATGAAGTCACTTGTATTCTTTGTGATTTTAATTTGTAGTGTTATCCAAAATTAGGAAAATAATTTTGTTTTTACTTTGGAGTCTAATTTCTTGATAATTTCTTTGTATGAAATGTCAAGAAAAGAAATATTGGAAGTTGCAACAGGTCATACTGTCTCATGAAGAAACAGGTTAAGTGCAATGAAATCTTTTTATTAGCAAATGTAGAAGCAAATGTGCTTCAGAATTAATGCTATAGAGGTAGAGCCAAAAGCATACTTCAATTTCCTCCTTATCTTTTCCTTTGATCATTGCCCAAGATAATCAGAAGTAATTACTATATGAAAAATAATTTGACACCTTACTGCCTCTTGGAATTAGTACTATCCTATTAACCTTACTCTAAAACATTTTCCATGTAATTTACTTACTAACAATTTATTTTTTTGGTCTCAAACAGTCACTCTATTAAGGAAAACCTGCCTGTTTTATCAAAGAAGTAGAGTAAATTTCTCAAAGGCCCGTGGCAAAAATCTCTTTTATAATTTGGTCACTAGCTCTGATACCTTCATGACAAGTCGCATTTGTTTTAGCCTTTAAAAATAAAGAAAGCAAGGAAAAGCAAAAACTGAGGTAAAGAGGAAGGGTAAGATGAGGAGGAAAGAAGTCCAAAGCTTATATTATCTTAGTCCACTACCATGATTTACTTTTTATTTCAAGAAGAGTTTACCCGGTAAACTATCTAGTAGCATGCATACATGCATGCATGTATACATACAAACAGACAAACAAATGGTTTGAACAACAAACATTTCACAATAAGAAAGAAATAGGATGAAAATGTTTAGAATCACAGTAAATCCTTGTGGAATAAGTAAAAACTTCTTATCCTCCAGTCAAACCAACTCAAAATTTAGAAAAATGACTGGCCAAAATCACTAAAAGATGTGAGAATTTTGTCCTTTTTTTCAGAAACTAAAATGTAGTTTTCACCCAAATATAAAATAATAATAATCTCCTCCATTTTAAAGTGAACTTTAAAAATTACACTAATTTGAGAGTTTACTATGATTATGATAAAAGCTATACAGTTTAAATAATTGTCTCATATTTCTACTTTAGGCTTCTAGATTGATCTTGACTTTCTATACATCTTATTTGGAAAAGTGTGAACTTTTCACTGTAGCATGTATGTTGCCTCATTCTGTACTGTGCTTGTTTTTCTGTACTTTTCTCATTATAGATTTAACATACTATGGCCTGTTGCCTAGGAATTGGTATAACTAATTCAGTGCTCAGAAAGAGTCATGTGCATGGTACCAATTAATATAAATAATATATCGGAGGAATTGACTACATTTAAAGGATGCCTCTACTAAAGCGACTTACTCTAAAGCTGTTTTAATGGATGGATGATGGCACTTGAAATGCTGATCTAAAGAACCTCTTCAGGTGGATCCACCACAAACCCCACTATAACGAAAAAAATGTAAAATTAAACCAAGCCCTTCCACTTAGTTCAAGCACAGCATTCAAAATGGATTTCATAAACATTATATTACTTAACAATCATTTTAAAGACAGCAAAATAGTGACTCAGAGAGTTTAAGTGACTTGTCCAAAGCAACAGATAATTAAAAATTAAGTCTGAAATCCATGAATGTTTTTTCACTGAACTCAGCAGTTACAAAATAATTGAGCTCATTTTGAAGCAGCAAATCACTTTTTTTTGAAAGGGGGAGTAAGGAGTTAAAGTTCTATTTTTACCTTGTATAAATGTAAATTGCAGTGATGTTTATTAATTCGCCATTCATAAAATACCTCACAATATTCAGTGCAATTATCTGCTATGAGCACATAAATCAAAGTTTTTCAGTTATGGTGGTAGATTCATTTTCGATCCTCTTACTCTGTAGCAGACATTTTCATTGATCAATAAAGCATTTGACACCAATTCTTTGCCCAAACACATTTACACAATCATAAACTCTTAAAGATATCCTTGTGAATTAGCTCTAGGATTTATCATTTGATAAAAGGCCAATCTTTTACTTCTTGACTTTGCTATTTCCCGTCTAGACAACTACAGAATGGTATTTTGGGGGATAACTGAGCAGTTCTTTCAATTTTGTTTTCAAACTTTACAAAATGATGCAGTTGCTTTTCAGCACCATTAACTTTCTGGAGTAAGTTTTCTCTAATGATTACAAATATCCATGAGGCAGTCTTAGTCATTCTTTTCCCTGACCCCTATCCCTAGCTCCCTTATCCTTCTCTGCCAGGATATGTTACTATATATTTTAGATTCTTTCCACAATTTACACTAAGTTTTTGTTGATATGTGTATTAAGGAGCAAACAGATTAGTGTTAAATATCTGAAACCAGAATATTTGCGGGGGGTTTATCATATTTTCTCCAGTGATATAAAAATTGTCACATCCTCTAATTCTATTAAATCCTCTAATCCTATGAAATAATACATTATACTAGATGTTTGTGCTCCCTTTTAAAAAGATTTAAAAGTGTAGTAGTATATTCATATGAAAGAACTTTTTAGAAACTTAGATCATAGTAACGTTAAAAAAAAATACGTCATTGTACTAAAAAGTCAGGAATGGTCTGATACCATTATAAGAATTAGTACCTACCATGGACCAGGAAAGAGTCCTAGATTTGGGTGGTGTCAGAGCATAACTCTAGATAGAAGTTGGTTATCTACTTGTAAAATACTTCATTTTAGAACTGTATAAATTTAGATATGTTAGGAAGGAGCGATGATGTTTAAATACATGGATAGTTTTGAATATATGAATAGCTTCTTGGGGGGCATATCTATCATGCTCCTCACAGAGATATTTAAGCTTTGTTCTATTCAGTTCTACCTTGGCTACTTATAAGTAGATGAAACATATATTTCTGATATGGACTGGTTAATAAACATTCTTTCTTTATAGTTAAACTTGATTTTAGTACTGTAATAAGAGAATTTAATTTCTCTTATGAGAACTCTGTCATGTATACAAATTTTTTCTCGAAGTCTTATTAAAAAAATCAAAGAAAAAACATGTAAGATATTAATAAAACTTTATATAAAATGTTGGTTGCTTTAGCATAAATGTTATCTGATGATAAAATAATAGTACTCCATTCTAGCAGGCCTGAAAATAGATTAAAATGCAATTAAAAGAGAACTGTGAATATTTTTTTTTTTGGAATGGCAACTGCCCCATGAACTGACTATCCCACAGTTCTGTATTGTAATGTTTGCTAAAGCAACTACTTTGGATGGTATTACTCATGTTATCTACGGAATGCTAATTATGTTTTTTTTAATAATCAATTTTATTTATGTATTTATTTTTGGTTGCGTTGGGTCTTCATTGTTGTGTGCAGGTTTTCTCTAGTTGCTTCGAGTGGGAGCTACTCACTGCAGTGGCTTCTCTTGTTGCAGAGCTGGGCTCCAGGCACACAGGCTTCAGTAGTTGTGGCACATGGGCTTAGTTGCTCTGTGACACATGGGACCAGGGCTCAAACCTGTGTCCGCTGCATTGGCAGGCGGATTCTTAACCACTGCACCACCAGGGAAGTCCCACTAATTACGTTGTAAAGAGGAAATCAATTAAAGGTAGTTTATACATCATTATTCTCATTTTGTATTTTATTTTAAAAATTAAGTGTATATAATTCAGGTTTTGCTAATATTACCTATTTTTTAAAATATATATTTTGACACTAATAACTGATTTTGAATTGCAATTAAAATAGATTATAAATAATATATATGTATGTATATATGTGTGTATATATATATAAATTTACTACTTCCTAAAACATTACTTCATAAGGCTGTAATTAAATTAATTAAATGGGAAACGTATATATTTGTATTTGATTATACAGATAAGTGTTAAGCCCAACTTTCTAGGACATTAAAAATGTAACCTTTGAATAGTGTATTTCCATGGGATAAATTAAAATCTTTGGCAATTTTTCAAAATAGAATTTTAAAATGAAGAGACATTTCTCATTTTCAGATAGCTGTGTTAATATTTCCCATTTTTAAGAAAATCAGTTTGCTTGAGTCTCTGACATACATCCTTTTAATGAGGAAATAAGAGCCTCCACATTATAAATAGAGATTCTAGTTACATCCAAGTTGGACTTACTAAATTAGCAAACACAATTCACCCATGTCCATAATATATAAAAGACTAGAAACTTGAACTAATGACTAACAGAAGCAGTGAGTAATCAGCTTAGGCAAAGTGCTGTGATATTTCCCTTTCTTCCTGTGGCTACAATCTCAATACAAATGAGAAGTCCTCCAGAAGGATTTCCTGCTACTTACTCCACTGTTAGAAGCTTTCTAAACAGCAGAAATGCACAAGGCCACCTCTGGGGCTACTAGACCAGAGTATATTGAGATAAATTTTGAGCAAGATTGACATGCATCTCCATAGTCTGGGGAATATTTATGAACATAGCATCTGGTGTTAAATATCTTCTGGGCCCACAGGACTGGGTAAGGAGAAAGCAGTACAAGCACCCTGCACCCTCATAAGCAACATCTGGCAAAGATGCAGAGTTACCCATTGGCCTAATGAAAATGCTGCACAAGTGGCCAGGCTCAAACCATCCTGACAGCACCCTATACAAGAGGGTGCCCTGTTGGGGAAAAGGATTCCAGAAATGTAACTCTATGGAGCGTACTTCCAGAAAGTGGGAAACTGAATGGAACTATGACATATGCAGGTACCCACAGGAGCCTTAGAAGTACCCATTAATACAACCAATGAAAGAATTCACATTTGCCTGACACAGAGTGCTCAGATGATAATAAAACTAATCACAGAAGATATCTTCTCATCTTCTCTCAAAATACACTAGAGGACGAAATGAGACCCAGAAGCAAAGGGTGAGAAGTAGAGAAGAAAGAGAAAAAAACCATGTTTGCCTTCCCACTACCAGTTCCCAAGCCAAGTGAGGTCACAGCTACATTGGTAAGGGGGAAAGCTTTGTGTTGTACGTGAGATTTAAGTTTTAAATTAAACTGGACTGGACTTTTTAATACCAAAAGGATTCAATATCTAAAAATGAGACTTCCTCTTACCACGGAAATAAGTATACAGCAAAAGATTCCAACAATTGAGCTTTCTAGCAAAAGATTCCAGGCAAACTAGGAAGGGAGTATCAGAAATGTTTTAAAGCACTAGTTTGGAGGAGGGGAAAAAAAGCCACTTTCTTATCTGTAACTTCACTGGATCCAATCCTTCTATTAAAGGGGTTAAATGCATGTCACCTCTCCTCCAGAAGCTCACAGTCCAATGAAGAATTAGTTGTGGGGTTGTTTCAATGTAATGCGAGATGTGAAGAGAAGCACATGCATTCATTAACAGGAGGGGCACCCCATCTAGTGAGCTTGTGAAAGACACTGGTACCTTAAATATGAATCTATTACCTATGTAACACATGTCAGAGATGGAGTAATGGGTTGTAATGAGTATTCTAGCCAGAGGGAGATTCCTATGTGAGGGAAAATAGGACATTCTGAGGAATTAAGTCCAGTGTGAATATTCCTCGGAATATCTTCCTCCACCTCAAAATGTTTTGTGGAGAGATGTGTGAGAAACCTAAGTGGGTAAGAAGGACCATTAGAAACTAATTCAAAAGACCTGTTTTATTTTGTTTATTTTTCATCTCTGCAAAAATATTTGCTAACCACGGGTAGAAAAATCAATTAACAGATCTCAGAAGCGCTTCGGCAGAGACCAGCCAAGGCTCAAAAAGAAGGTACAAACCACAAGTAAAAAGAAACTTGAGGGGCAGCTAAGTAAAAAGTTTCACTGGGGCTTCCCTGGTGGTGCAGTGGTTGAGAATCTGCCTGCCAATGCAGGGGACACGGGTTCGAGCCCTGGTCTGGTTGGATCCCACATGCCGCGGAGCGGCTGGGCCCGGGAGCCACAACTACTGAGCCTGCACGCCTGGAGCCTGTGCTCTGCAACAAGAGAGGCCTCGACAATGAGAGGCCCCCGCTTGCCACAGCTAGAGAAAGCCCTCGGCACTGAAACGAAGACCCAACGCGGCCAAAAATAAATAAATAAGTTAATTAATTAAAAAAAAAAAAGTTCACTTACTGGATCCAGTGGAAACACCGCATCCTCACTGGCACCATCAGGGAAGTCCAATTGTGTGGGCCAAGCCAGCTCTTCCTTCTCAGGCTCCCCCCGCCAGCATCTTGTTTCTCCCCTTCAGGTGTCGCTCCACCTCTGAGGCGCTCTTTTCTTAGGCCGGTGAGGCGGCGGGCAACGAAACCTTCAAGGTCCTCACACCTTAACACTTCCTCTTCCGGAGGGTGTTCGCCAGCACCTGATGCCTCCCCGGGTTGTTCTGGAGCACCTTCTCGGTATGCCTGTAGGCCTTAGCCACTAGCAGTTTTGCTTCATGGTCCATTATCTGCTGGAGGCCCTGGCTGAAGGGGCACTGTTAACTGTGAGGCCCTCCGGTGCCTCGGGGAAGGAGATGGGCTGGATGCTCGGTGCCACACCAAACTGCTTCCCCCTGGAGTGGGCGGTGCGGGTGACCTTCCTCAGGGTGTCCTGTGCCTGGGAAGGGATCTTTTTGAAGGAGATGGTGCCGGACGACATGCGGCCGCCTAGGACCTTGCACACCCTCTCCACCAGCGGCTCCATGGTGAAGAAGGGATGGTCTCTCACAAGCATCGGAGGCAAGCCCAGTGCGGCGTTTGTCTGTGGCGCAATGGAGCCTTTCACCACAGCCTCAGTGTGCTCGAGCGACCAGCCAAACAAAGCATGGCCTGAGTCGTGAAACGCAGCCCCCTTCCTATCGTCCTCTGAGAGGATCCTGCTCTTCTGGGCAGCGCGAGAGGGAAAACTCGAGGTTCGCCGCTCGGTCTTCCTGCAGTTCTCGCGAGGCTTCGCTACAGAGCCCGGCTACACCCGCACAGCTGAGCCCTGCCTTCAGCTGACAGGCAACGCAGGTGAACTCTGCTGACCCGGATCAGCGCTGGCCTTTTCAGGTGCCGCTTGAAAACCTCCTGTATTTCCCAAAGCGTGGGAAGGTCGATTAAGGCTTGGTGAAGTCGGCCTGGCCTCAGCAGAGCGTTGTTAAACATGTCATTTCAGTTGGTGGACACCAGGGCTCTGACGTGGTCGGTGGTGCACGGTTCAACCATTTTCACAGAAGCTGGTTCAGAGTCCGCCCCTGCTCCGTGTTGCAGGAGCCGGACCTGGTGGTGGGGCGCTTCTTGCCCACGGAGTCAGTCTCCTCAATGTACGCGACTGCCTCTGGGTGAGGGCGTGGGCTTCCTTGAAGAGGCTCCACAAATGCGCAGGGCCAAGACCTCCACAGACTCCGGACCGGCCAGCGCCAAGGAAGGCACAGGCCTCCGTCACTACCACTTTGGCCGTCGGCGTCTTCCCACAGCCCGGGCAAACAGCTGCGCACCCTTCAGAACTTTGGCACCGAGCTGAAGGAAGCACTCCGGGCTCTTCAGGTAATCACAAACCCTTTGACTGCATTCCCACCTAGTCTTTTGAGGCTGACTCGTTTCCGCACCTTGTTGTCCACAATCATGAAACGAGGCATTTAAAGCTGATTAAAAACACTGAATCCTGCTTCCCTCCCCGTCTCTCCAGTCAAATGGAAACAATGCATGGCCAAGCCCAGCGCTGATTTCCCCAAGGTGGAAGGGACATTTCCTAAGAAGCCGTAGGAAACTGGGGGTCCGGGCCTTGCCTTCAGTATTCAGCTTCCCTTCAGCCTCCAGAGTTTCTCATTTAAACCTTCCATATCTGCACCTGCATTCAGTACACCCAGGCCAGCCGAGGACACCGAACACTACAGCTCCAGGTGCAGGCCGACCCCCACCACATCCTCCCGGGCACCAGGTGGAGCTGTGGGGCCTCGCCCGTGGCCAGCGCCTCGTAGACAAAGTCGGTCTCGGAATGTTGGCCCTGCAGGGGCCGAGGAGTGCAGCGGCTGCGCCGCCACAGCGACGAGGACAAGGTACAGGTGGTCCTCCCTCCCCTTGCGCCTCCTCTTCCTCTCCTTCGTCTTCAGGGCTCCTCCTCTTGGATTTAGCAGTGGCCTTAGTTTCTGCTTCATCCTTGAGGTGTTAAGTTAGTAAGTACCATCTAAAAGTTTGTAGAGTGTGACCAGGTTCTGGACCAGGTGCTGTGTCAGCAACCATCCGCAGATCCCGTCAGGGGTCAGCGTGAGCTGACGCACTTGCCAGCTCTGCGGGGGCTCGGCCTCCAACGCGGGGGAGACCCGCCGAGGCCTGCAGAGGCCTGTGAAGCACGTTTGTCTTCTCACCGACCCGAGCAGCCACCTGGGCCCGGTGCAGGGTGAGATGAGGTCTCCAGGACTGGGAAGAACAGTGTATCCCTATGTGGCAAATATCAGGTTCTAAAGAAAGTGAAGTTTTAATGAAAGGGAGGAGTTAACCTGTACCTAGCTCTCAGATGTACTGCTTTCGTCCTATGCTTGTCCAGCACCAGCACGGCCTACACCAGACACTGCGGGGACCCGAGGAGGCCGCTCAGACGGTGCTGGGAGCGCCCGCCCGCCCGCCCGCCCGCCCGCCTGCCTTTTTTTGTTGTTGTTTGGACTTAAACCACTTCACCTTTGAAGGGGAAGCTATTTTGCATGGAAATTATGTTCCATCAGGCTTCTCCCTTAGAGCACTCCTCAAAACATCATAAAATGTGGTATACTTGTTCTAATGAATCTTCAAGCCTTACTACCTTTCCAACCAAATAGTTGTCTCTGAGCTTGCCTCTTAGAGAAATTCTGGAGCCACTCTGTAAATATCAATATTATCAACCTTCAAATTGTATATACATATAGATGTAGAGTATACTAATACAAATTTCATTTCATTGACTCCTCCTGTTTTTGCATTTTTTGAAGATTATTTCTTAGTTTCATTTTGTTTTAATGGAAGTACAGTGCAATGAAAACTTGATAAACTTGTAGAAATGATTTAAATTAATAAAAGCCCGATACCTGTTTACTAAACACTAGATGTTCAGACTTCCTGTTTCTATGTAAGATGTTGATTAATAGCAGCTACTGCTTTTGCATCCATCCCAAGGCTTATGAATAACAAGCCTTACCTCATTTTGTTTAGCATATGATGCATGGCTTTTGACTCTAGTCTAGGGATTTATGTGACTCACATTGTACAAGTTTTAGAAACACTACTGAAGATTTAGATTGAGTGAATACCCAAGGGCCTAGGTAAACCAATATCTAGATTGAGTTGTTATTTAAGTACTACTTAACAAAATTACACTTGCATCACCTGGGAATATTTTGAAGTGGCAGTTTGATGTAGAGGACAGCTACTGTAGGGCTACTCACTTTAATTTATTCAAAGGGAAATCAAGTCATAAGAGGAAAAAGGTCTCTATATTAAGATAACTATCGCTGCTAACTGGTGATACATGTACGTTCTTTCCTAGGCAGGTTATTGATTTGGAAAGGACAGTTCTTTTGTTGCTGTATAAGAAAATGAAACTATCAGGGTTATATGTGTGTTTTTACCACATTTGTAAGTTCCGTAAGAAAGGATTGGGTCATTGCATTTTATTCAGAGGTAAAAAGAGAAGGTAAATTTTTCTGCAGAGTATACATATTTTATCTCAAATTATACTTTCAAAATATGTACAGATTTTTAAATACTAACTGTGATCAGGTCATTATCTAATTACTAGCAGTTTTAATTTTTAAAAATATAATTACCTCATTTGATGGTTATAATATTAACACTTTTCATTTAAGCTGTCACATAGTGGGGAAATGCTGAACAGGATGTGTTTTTCTCTTGGAACACTCTAGGAATGATCTGCTTGTTCCTTTTCTTTTGCAAAGACTGATTAGAATAAAAAAAATACATATTTTACCTGCTGAAAAAAATGGCTGACTATGCTAGTCACATTTAAATATAATTTACCATTAAAAGAAAGCATTTTGTAATCCCAAATTATTGGGGACAATGTTTAAATAAATTTATAAAAATTTACACTTAAGAAAGACTCAATTCCCAGAATATCATTCATGAAATCTTCAGTAAAACAGCTAATGGCTTTATCATAAATACATTAATAATCTGTACCCAGTAACTACCCATGGTGAATGTTAGACATTCTAGTAGAAAACATGAATAATATGAAACATTGATTTCAAATTTCCAAAGGTCTAAGAATGAATAGTGTTAGTGTTTATTTGAGGTTTTTTTAAAATTAGTTCGAGTTCAAATAAGTTCTTCTCTGGCTGCAGGCATCAAATAAAATTGTATATAAGATTGTACAAAATAATAAGATTAAAATATCTAGTATGTAGTTTTCCTACTCTTAAAGATATTCTTAATTTTTTAATTGCCAGTTCTGCTTAGTTGTTGATTTTTTAAACATGAATATTTTTAGTAACATTAATTTGACATCTCATAGGCTTATTATTTAAAATACATTTTTTCCCTAGATTTATAACATGAACAACTTCAGAAAATAAGTTAAATGCATGTTTTATAATAGAATGTATTTCAAGTTGTAGCTTCTTGTAGTGGAGAAAGAGTGCATACTTTTTCTATAATGGTTGTACTAGTTTACATCCCCACGAATGGTCTACAAGTGTTCCATTTCTCCACACTTTAGGTACATAGACTTCTGATCTCAAATTTCCAATATCTTATAGTATCTCTATCTATACTACTTTTAGACCCCTCCTTAGTTTTATGTTTTCATCCTCTCTTCAAATTGTATTTTTCCAGTGAACTTTTGTAATCCTTTCATTTATTCCCATCCTTTTCCCTCATACCATAGATTTTCACATCTCCCATTTGGAATTAACCATTTCCATTTTTTTCCCCAGTGTGTTAAGTATACTGTTTATGGTTCCAGTGTTTTTTTCAACAAACATGTTAAAGTGAATATAAAAATCCATATGTTCAAGTTGCTCTTATTTTAGTCTCAGTGGATTTGGGGAACTTTTTTAGTAACAAAACCGTAATTTTTATAATCAAACATGACATTTCTAATTAATGAAGTGTCTGAAATGAGCAGTTTGTTTAAAGGAATTTGTCCTAGACCTTTTTTTTTCTGATTTATTTTATTGAAGTATAGTTGATTTACAACATCCTGTGTCTGTTTTGATAAGAGAAATGTATTACTAACTTTTAAAATTTCCTTATATAGGTGAAACAGGAATAGAACTACCATAAGTTAATATCATTCTGTATCATGAATATCTGACTAATTTCTTACATGTATTTTCTGGATCAGTTTAAGGACAACCTGAGATTGATTAAAAAAATATTTTTACATGTAAAAAGGGGCAGATCAAATATCTTTTCTTATCTTACTAGTACATTATTACTTTTATTTCTATTTTGCATAAATATAATAGTATCTTAATTCATTTGTTCAGTCTCTGATTTCCTCCCAATGTTGGTGAAAGGAGCCATGCTCAGGTGCGTCAGTAATATACACAAGTTTAGCAGAGATATGTATCTCTACGAACTATGTATGACAGGATATGCCAAGCAATTTGGCAAGGGTGGCTACTGGGCCTTACAGTGTAGATCTGGAAAGTTTATTTCTTTACGATGATAAAAAGAGCAAGCCAAAATGAGAGGCTATGGAAGAAGATTAGGAGGAATTTAGAGCAATAGTATGGATTGAGCATCTACTCTGTGTAAAGGACTTCCTAGTTTTTGTGGAGGAGGGCGCCAAAAAAAAAATAAGATTGCTTCTCCCATCTTGAAAGTGATCTAGAGCTGCTCGAGAATAAGAAGCAACGGTAAAAGGGAAAACATCAACAAGCACTTTCTTAAGTGCTCTATTCTTTCAGGTGCAATTACTATAATGGCAACAAATGACTTGCCAATAATACAGTGAAAGAAGCGTCAAAAGTCCCTCTACTAACTATTCATCCTCAGTCTCTCTTTCCAAAAAGAGAGGGCTGCTCTTCTGTAGGATCTGGAGTTTAAAACTATGTCCCTAAATTTGAGTATTGCCAGGTATTCTTATTCTGTTTTTTCCTCCAACAATATAGACAGTTAAAATGTATTTCTAGAAAAAGCTGGTCAGGGATTCACAGAGATGTACTTTAAGAAAAAGTACTATTTTGAAGACCATTAAAGGTGTGAATCAGCAATGGAGATATAAAAAGTTGGAATTATTTTAAATGTGAGAAATTACTTTAAATGTTCTTTAGGCATTTTAGTGAAATTTTACTTATATAGTTACAGGATGAAAGGTCATGAAAGGGTTGATATATCAACATAAATAACACACACTCTTTGTTCTTAAGTAGCTAACAGTCTAGTAAGAAAGACACCTACATTACTAAATATAATGCACACGTGATGCGTTCAGTTGTAGTGGCCAAGCCATTAAGTCTAGTGGAGTGCAGGAGAAGGATTCCTAGTGGATGACACATTTGTCTTAGAGTTACTTGAATTTCATACAGGGTGTGCGGTGTGTGTGTGGCAGTAAGAAAGATAACCCAAAACTCAAGAGAAGATGGTAAGAATGAATGTAAAGTGTGATAGCCCATAGTCAGGAAGCCGCCTTTAAAGGATACTGCACATGAAAATAATGTGAACTCATTATTTGAACTCTTGATGTGTTTCCAAATTATTAGAGCAAAGTCCTTTTAAGTTACTTAAGGAAAATTGAAATCTAACTTTTGAGTGTCTCATTGTAGCATGCTCTCCACCATTGTGTATTCCCCAGACCCATGTGATTTCACAGATCTTAGAGGCGAATGTCACAGTTATTTTGTTCTCATTTATGTAAACTATGTTAACCACACAGCAATGCATATTTATACTAGTCTGTTTCCTGCCACACAAATCCGCTCTGTTCTCTTTCCTCTACCCCCACTGCTGACATACAGATGTACATGGCTACACACACGCATATACACTAAAGAAAGATTTATGTTTCTGCTTGATGACTAGCTATTAAACACCGCCTTTGGTTATGGGAAGATCACTAAAACATACACAGGTAGAACACATTTATATAAAGAGAAGCAATATCAAGTTCAGGAAGTAAATGCTAGAAACTAGCCATCAAATAGGATTAGCTTAGCTTCGCTAGAGATTTTTCCTTCATATATTAAGCTTTCTTTGCTTCTGTGAAGATTATTATTTTACACTCCAAACATCCAGAGCTAACTGAGCAAAATAACCTCCTTGTCTAGACATTGCCTAATAGACCATGGGGAAGGGGGTGGGAGGATGTGGAAGGTTTACAACAGGAGAAATATCTGTATAATCAGTTACATATCTGCGTGATGTGATGTTTTCAGAATAAAAGTATTGCTTGGACTTGACATGTACTTCTTATGGAAGAGGACTGATTGACTAGAAAGAGTATATTCAAAACAGAGCACATGGCACTTAAAAATCTTTATGAAAGTAGTGCATTCTTAATTTTGGAGAGACTTGAGTAATTTAGTATGATTAAGTAAGCAGTAGGCACATAAGATAGTGGATTTACAGAAAAGAAAAAAGAAAACAGGCACTGCCTTGCTCTGTTATTATATGTGCATACCAAGTAGAATAGAATACAATTTGCAAGGGTGACAGAGGTTCACCAAAACTACTTAATTTTCTTGTCCGTGTTGTTCCAAAACTCTTAATGTGATCAAAAGGATTTTGTGAATACGACAGGACTTGTATATACCTCATTGGATTTTAAATTCCCATGACAAGCCCCTTTGTGCTCTTAGAGTGTCCCTGCCCTTGGCAAACATAAGACTATAACTACTTTCATATTCTATGCATTTTCCACACTTTTTGTCATCTCTATGACAGAAAAGTGTATAATAATTAATGCATGGATAGGCATAGCATCATCCCCTCTCTGATTTCAACGTAAGAGAATTGTCTTCTAGATTAACTGGAGGACTTTTGTCCTGGAAAATTGGTTAAAAAGTGAGGTGTAGTAGTGTGAGAAACAAAGACCCCATGTTTAAAGTACAGATAAAAGAATATAACCTAAAAGGAGAGGGAAAGAATAGTGAGACAAGAAATAATGGATGGAGATAGGAGAGTTTGGAGAGTGGATGAAGAATTAATTGGGAGGTGATGACAGTTGTTTCTCTCTCTCTCTCTTTCCTACTGTGTGTGTTTGTGTGTATGAATGTAAGAAAGAGAAAGTAGACTTTTAAGAAAGTTTGTTATGCTGAGTATTATCCCCTTTGGCATTTTTGAGAAAATTCATAAGGGTAACTGACTCTATGTTGGCTACCTCTGTAAATACTGTATTTGAGTCTTGTGAAAGATATTTTTACCAGATAAAATCATTGCTCTCATACAAATATGAAATGAACGTGTACCAAATATTTTATTTAACTCATTTATTAATAAGGGACGTGTAAGATGTTACAAAGGGTAGTTCAAAGGAGAATCAAAGTACTACACGTATAGGTAAAGCAAGAATGCCAAAATGAATTTACAAATAGATGCAAAATTGGCTTTTTTCCACAAGAAGGAAGGGAAGTCAATTGTCCTGTCACTTGATAATTCATTTGCATATGGAAAATAATAATATGCAGTGCTATGAATTGGTGAAGATAACCTGGAGGGCCAAGTTAGGACATCTGCTACTCATTTTTGCCCATTTTAAAGTCTTTTACAATTTTTCCTGGCTGTATGTACCAGGTTCATATTGTATTTAAAATTAGAATTTAGGAACCGTGTTTTAAAAATGCCATACACCTATAAATTGAGGAGAAAATGAGAGAAAAGCCAAAATATTATTTATTCAACTTGCTTTTTCAATTTTGCAGTGGTTGCCCAGTATAATGACTCCTCAGGTCCTGCCAGTTTTCTAACTTTCCATCTAATAAATGCTTTAATTATTATACTGAAAACTCACATTGGTAAATCTTGCACTTCCCATATTTACCACATCAACACTCTGTCTTCCCAAAGGATAAGTGAAATATCATGTGCATGATCTGTTGTTCTTGTCCCATTGGAATAGAGATAGAAGTGAGAAAAACAATCCTGATAAAGTAAGAATAAGGAGCATTAATTATAGGGGTTTAGAGTTAATTTGTTTAAAGTGAAGTTCTCACTTCCAGATCATCAGTTTCAAAGTATTATAAAAACCATATTAATTTGCCTAATGAATGGGTATTGAGCACTAAATGCTAAATAAAAATATAGGTAATCTTAGCACTTGGATGGCCACTAAGTTAAAACTATACAATGGATTTTCTTCTTTTCTGGGAAGCCCTTTAGCAAAATGGAATTAGTCATTAATTTGAAAGATAGGTGATAGTTAAAAGTGTTTTACAAATTCACAAGTATCATACTATAAATATATTTGTGGTGCTATGCCAGTATTAACTGATTTTCAATTTTGATGCATGGGACTTGCAATTTAAAGTATTTTAATTAAAGGTAAATTGCAGTTATACCTAAGAAAAGGGAAAGACAAAATTTTTTAACATTGTCTGATTAAAGGCTCAGTCTTTTAACATAAAAGCCAATCTAAACATGTACAACACCATATCATAAGAATGGGTTACTAAACTGTTTCTGGTTTGCTTCATCTATGTTAATAACACTTTGAGCTCAAGTATGATGTATATCCCTATTAAAGTGATGTAAATATAGGAAGTTTAGTCTGAGAATTGCTTGCGTAATTTTTCTTGTTTTGTATTTTGCTAGTACCTAGAAAATGAGATTAGTCACTTCAAAATAGTTTTGTCATTTCCTAGGCTATTTACTGTGTGTAGATATTAAGCTTTGATTTAGCATTTGTACCAAATAAATCACTAAGAGTCGATAGGAACAAATTTCAGAAAATGACTTAGTACATTTAACAAAACCAAAAAATAATTTGAAGTGTTCATTTTAATTAGGTTTTTGGATAAAGCTTATATTATTTAGCATTCTTGCCTCAAATTGGCCATGGAGAACATAGATTTAATGACTTGTTAAGAATAAATTACTGCTATGATTTTCCAAGCAAACAGCAAGTATAGCAACATTATATGGGAAACACAAATTTAGTAGCTTGTTAACAACAAAATACAATACTGAGGCTTTTTTATACTTTGTCCTACATTGAGGGGTTAACAAAAGCAATAAAATGATGCAAGTAATAAAATAGCTGCTGCTAAACATCAAATTAGGCTCAAAGAAATATGCAAGTTTAATAATCATCATTAAAGTTATTATCAGGCCTACAGTATGAGAAGTTTGTAGTTTAAACCCTTTGCTTTTAAACTAGGTACCAATTAAAATTATAGCTACAATATAATGCTGTGGTTCTGACAAAAACTCACTCCTTAACCAAGTGTTAGTCAGACTCCTCTGAGCCCCTTTTTAGACTCCGCTTTGTCCTTGGGCCTTGTGCTCAAGCCCTCCTAGCCCAGTTGTAGCAAGAATCCTGCTAAGTCATTGTAGAGAGAATCCCCACCCTTAATATCTGATCACCCTGGCCTGCTTTCACGATGAATCCTGTTAAGTAGGTTTAGCAAAAATCCCCTCTACCCTTGATGTCTTCTCTTAGTCATTTTCCCGTCTGCTGATAACACCTTCCCCAACCTCGGTTCATTGGCTATAAATCCCCACCTGTCCTTAGAGTTGAGCTTAAACTCTCTCCCCTTTTGCAATAATTTTGACACCTATAGCAATAGTCTTCAATAAAGTCTTCATTATTATTTAACAAGTGTCAGAATAATTCTTTCTGTAACAGTTCAAAGGATATACTTTTGAGCCAGTGTAAAAATCAAGAAGATGCATTAGATGCCAAACATTTTTGAAAATATACAATTAATTACTCCCAATTTTCTGAATCACAATTTCAGTTTTTATTAACATTGTTTAATATTAAAATCTTTTAATGAAAACAAAATCAATAAACATATCTTGAGTTCAAATTTCATATAAATGCATTACTTTAAAAATTTAAAGAAAACTTTGATCTTTTTATCCTAGGTCCACAAGATAACCTGTATCAACACTTGGTGGATTTTTTTCTAATACTTTTCCTTGAAATGCTTATTTTTATTTAATTTTATTTATTTATTTTTTAAAATAAATTTATTTATTTACTTTTGGCTACTTTGGGTCTTTGCTTCTGTGCGCGGGCTTTCTCTAGTTGAGGAGAGCGGTGTCTACTCTTTGTTGTGGCGTGCGGGCTTCCCATTGCAGTGCTTCTCTTCGTTGCGGAACACGGGCTCTAGGCACGTGGGCTTCAGTAGTTGTGGCATGTGGGCTCAGTATTTGTGGCTCACGGGCTCTAGAGCTCAGGCTCAGTAGCTGTGGCGTACGGGCTTAGTTGCTCTGCGGCATGTGGGATCATCTCAGACCAGGGCTCGAACCCGTGTCCCCTGCATTGGCAGGCGGATTCTTAACCACTGTGCCACCAGGGAAGTCCCCTGGAATGCTTATTTTTCAAGCATTAATTGAATTCCTCAAAGTACCACTGTTTTTCTCTCTATGATTGAGTGATAAACTGTTCACATCTTGTACAATATTTAGTATATATAAAATATAAAAGGGCAGTACTTCTGCTGCTAAAACAAAATAAGCACAAAGCTGATGCTTTATAAAATCCAAACAACACACAAAATCATTAACCGTGAAGCTTCCTGGGGGTTTACATATGTGTGTTTGGTGTTGGTGGTGGTAAGAAGAGGATTGGGTAACATTTATA
Organism: Lipotes vexillifer; assembly: GCF_000442215.2. Classification (NCBI taxonomy): domain Eukaryota; kingdom Metazoa; phylum Chordata; class Mammalia; order Artiodactyla; family Lipotidae; genus Lipotes; species Lipotes vexillifer. Next base: position 993,791 of record NW_006794161.1, on the reverse strand, counting down.
TTTTACTTGACATACCTCATTTGATTTTTAATTTTTTAAAAATGACTTTTACAATAAAAATAACATACAAAGTGTAGCACTTAGTATGTCTTTGATCAATAATTGACACAATAATGATGATAGGGTTTACTCCAGATACCTATTGCCCTACCCACTATATCATGTCTCTAGAAAAGGCTCTTCATCGTATGATAATAGGGTTGAATTGAATTAATTGTTTTTTTCCTGCTCATCTGAAAGCCTAAACGAAGATACTGTGCTGTTTCCTTCCCAGCACCACTTATGAACCAGAATACCAAGTCTCCCTTTTATTTTTATTTGGATGCTATACACTTTGAGTCTACAACCTTCTTTATATAATCACTGTTATCATTCAACCCCAGATAAATCAGTTGTATCTCTGTGGATAACTTCAGTTGAGTATTCATATGTGTATTTTCCAACCAACTTCAACTGACCTCATTCTCATGATTTCCAAATTGATGTTGGCTATCAATGCAACTCTTCAAGTTCACATCATCTTACTCTCCTCAATAACCCTGACCTTTACTTATCTTTATTCTAGATTGACCACCCAGTAATAGAGCCCTACTCTGAACCTCATCAGCACATCCACATCCAACAACTCAAACTCTGTACTTGGCATGTGTAATCAAAACTTCCTCTCATTTGTTTCCCATATGCATACACCCGCTAAATCTGTTCTCTGACTTCACTAAGAATGCCAGTTTCTCAACTTCTCTTTCTTTAATTCTCTCCTTTAAAAAAATACATATATATTTGTGGCCTTCTATGCATCTTTGCTCAGAAAGCTTTTTGTTTAATCATTTTTCTGGATTCTCTGGACCAATCTAATTATTTCTACTGGTTGGATTCATGGTAATTCTTGTGGGTAAGCCATCCAGAATTCCTTTGTTGATGCCTGCGATCTAAGTCTCATTCTCCAGCCTTCCTTTAGGTATATGAACCTAAACGTCTATTGGATAATTTTGCTCTGTGCTTAAACTAGTTATCTTTTTGAAAAAAATTATCTTTGCCACCATGAATTCTGATAAACACAGCCAATAAAACCCCAGGGCCCACAATGAGCAGTTTAGCTTGGCTAGAGCACAGGGCATATCTGCACCAGTAAGAAGATAAGGCTTGAAAAGAGGTTTGGGAGCTCTCTAAACTAATCTTATCATTTCCAGTGATTCTCAAATTGGAGTTCAAAGTTACTCAAGGAATCTGTGGATAGAAATGTATTTAACAGAACTGATTTTCTTAGGAGACAACCAAAGGTAATATTCAGTGAATAAATGCAGCTCAGAGTCCAGAATCTACAGTTGATAAGCAGCAATTACTCCACTGGGATTCTTTGTGGCTCCTTTTGGCCTTGAGACCTAAAACTAAGAGGGCACACATTATTGAACCCATACACGCCCAATATATGATGGTAGAGCATGGCCAGAAAACCACACCCACACAAAAATAGTCCCACTTGAAAGAGAAGAATGGCAGTCAAAAAACAGTAAAAAATCTATAACTTCTGTGAAGGCCTCTTACTTACTCTGGAGGTCAGGAGGTTCTTTAGGTAGGGTATGCTTCTCCTGGGAGAGCTGTTTTGTTCCTCTCCTTTATTTTTCATTATCCTCTTTGACCAGTACTAAACTGAGGCTATGTAACTTTCTTAGCTCACTTCCTGCTCATTGAAGTTTGAGGAACCACAGGTTACTTTAATTCCCAAAGAGTCACAGGCTTTTCTAATTCAGGCTCATGGCTTCTTTGGCAGTTACTACCTTTCCAGTCTGTTTGCTTCCAGTCTATTCTTGTGTTGGGACCATCTAGCCCCTTATTAAAAATGCAGATTCCCATACTTCACTCAGTCACAATCTCAGGAGGTGAGGTAAGAGGCAGGGTCTGAGAATATGCATTTTAACAAACTTTGTTAAATAATTTTGGTTCTATGTAAATTTGGGGAACTACTGGGTTACACCGAAGGTGATTCTTTGAGATAGGAGATGTTTTTGAGTTACTCAGGTAAAAAGATGGGTCCTAGGAGCCTGAAGTAAGGTAGTTACAGGGCAGATTGAAAGAAATAAAAGATTCCAGAAATATTTTGGAGGTAGAATCCACAAGAGTTGGAAGCATTACAGGTAGGAGATATTAAAAAAAATAAAGGAATTAAGATGAACTTCGAAGTTTTGCATGGAGTAGAGTGCATAGGAGTGTTCTTTATCAAGGTAAAAATACAAAAGAAAGAGTTTCTCTTGTTGATTTGCAGGTGTTTGTGGGGCATGGATAGAGAGGGTCTGTTAATTGAGGGATGAAACTTGAGGGATGTGAAGGTAAAAGAAGAAAGTAGAGTTTGTAGTCTTTGAGAAGAGAGTATTTTGAATGATCCTGTTCCAGTGCTATTCATTTGAGGTCTGATTAGCATACATTTTCCTCAGGTCCTTATGCTGAACAAGAACTCATTGTATAGTCTTTTATGCACTGGAAAGTGATTGTGGTTCTTTTAAAGTTAGTATATATAAAATATATATATTATATATAAATTATATATATAATTTTATAAAATATATAAAATATAAAATATAAAAGGGCAGTAATTCTGCTGCTAAAACAAAATAAGCACAAAGCTGATGCTTTATAAAATCCGAACCACACACAAAATCATACCTTGAAGGTATGATGTTCTATGATGTATTTGTGAGAAAAAAAAGACTTTGGCTTGACAAATTATTTTTGAGACTTAAACAGTTCAGTTCTCTTACATTAACTATAAACCAGAATTCTATTGACACTCAAAAGAATGTGTTATTCTGTCTTCTACCTTGTCTGAGACCGTGAAAGCATTACCTCTTTTCAGCACTAGGTGTTAACAAACATAAAGTAAAACTAGGAATGTTTCTATGTTTTCAAGACAAAAATTTCCTTGCCTGGGAATTGATGTACAATCTCTCAATCCCACAGGTCCCTGGTTAGACAAAAGGAGAGATAAAATGTGTGGCTGCAACCAGGGATGTAAACTATCTGCTGTTCGTGCTTTTGCTCATTTTTTTAACTCTAAAAAGTCAAGAATTTTGATTATACCTACCAATGACCTGCCGGAAGTATAGATTCACTCTATTTTGCTCTGACCTAAGAGTTTCAGCAGCACTTCTCCATTTAATAAAAATAAAAAAGAAGAGAGGATTCAATAAATGTGTCCATGCCATAGGAAGATAAAGCAAAAGTGTCCTTTGACTGACAATTATAGCAGGGTGCTCTGGGGACATATCAATATATCATTGTGTCTCCCAGGAACACTAGATCAGCTTTCCCCTCCCAAGTGGGATCATTTTGCCTGACCAAAGTACTCTGACTTTTATACTACCCCACTGCCTTGTCATCCTTTCTGCTACCACTCCACTTCCCCTGGCTTTGCTTCAAGACAATCCCCAAATTCTATAAGACACCTGTACTCTCACTGTATAAAAAGCTAAGAAATAAAAAAAATTAATGAAAAATATACAATGTTAAAATATGTATTTTTACTAATTTTTATCTGCTGAAGATGTATGTTTCTAGATATATTTTCAGTAATACTCTAATTTGTCTTTGTATTTTTAAAAATTTTATGTATGTTTCTATTACACAATAGACAATTATGAGCTTTTCATTTATTCTGCCCAAAGTTTTCTGTGTGTTAAAAAGAAAAGAAAAAATAGGTAGGTAAATATTTGGCTCAATATAAATCACATTTATAGAGTTTCTTAGCACAAAACAAGATTTACCTAGTTTGTTTTTGTTTTTTTATGTTTGTGTGACAGTAGAGTGAAATAGCTTCACAAATGAGAGGCAAATATTTATTTACTTTTTAAAAACCTTAGGATCCATTTAAATCTGCCCTTTATCTGAGAGGCCCTGAAACCTGATCTGGAGGTTGAGATTTGTGAAACCACTCTCAATTTCTGGCTCTGACATTCCCCAAATGGAGTGGAGAGAATGTCCTGTTTTTACAACACTTTAAGAGCATATAGCTTGAAGCTATATTGAATAATCTGTAATCAGTGGAACACTGATGTGATTAAAAATGATAAATCAGTGGAAAAATTCTTCCAGAGGAGTAAAAGTAATGTCTTATTGGGAATGATTTTATCTGAGATGATCTCAGTTCAAAGTATTAGAAATACTTTCCTTGAACACAGGCCTCATTAATCTCCTGGAAATAGAAAACTACATTTTGAGTCAAGAAAGTATTCGTTGTTGGTGTAACACATACATACCTTTTATATCCAAATAAAGTGCAAAACATTTAAAAACTGTTTGGTGCTTGGAGGTGGTTGGAAACATTTTATTCAACAAAGTAATGTAGTAAAAAAAAATCCATAGAGGGAGAGTTCATTGATTCAAAAGTTTTGATCATTGTTAGGAACTTTACAAATATTTCTTTGTTCACAGGCTGTTTAGATAGTAATTTTAGGAGATATATTGGACTGTGTACTTTTCTTGTTATTTTCTACTACTACTTATATTTCCTAGAGACATCCTAAATAAGTAAATAAGATAGTGTGCTCCTAATATATGAACAAATTCAGCTGTCTACAGATTTCAGAGGGATTAAACCATAGATCATTTGAAATTATGAAAAATAATTTCTTCTGTGAACCATACTTCGTTGAATTTTTTTTTACAACCCGACATAAATAACTTTACACAATTTGTATTTGAGGTTTTTTTTTTATTTAACTAAGTCATATGTCCATATCATATATGTGTGAATTTGAGTTTTATAAAACATTTTTAAAAAGAAAGAAATAGTTCCAAATAATTTTCTTAAAAAGTGCATTATTGTTTTCTTTATTTTTCCATGAGGCCAAAATGAGAATTTAGGGATATTATACATTTTAATGTTAATACTCATTTGAACAAACTTCTGATGAAAGAGGAAAGCAGGGTACTTTTTCTAGCCATATTCTTTAACAGTGAACAAAGAAAATAGAAGTAGTCCTTTCCACATATTTTTGGCAAAAAATTTTCCAAAAAAAATTTATTTCCTCCCGCTCACATGACTGCTGCTGTACAAGGGAAGATGCTTTGAGTACTGATACCACTTGTTACTCAAAAGACTGTTCAGCCTAACAGCATTGATTACATATTTCCTTTCATGTGTGTGCTTTTTTCTTCCTTATCTCATTCTGTAAATGTAAGTATATTGAGCACCTACCATGGGCCAGGCACTGGCACGTAAATTACTCATGTAATTCTCATAACAACACTGTTAATTTCATGCTATTCTTACACTACAGGTGAGGAATTTAAGGGTTAGTTAAGTGCTTGATCTGAGATCCAAACTTTTCTCAGTTCTTGAAAGTGAAGAACAAACAGGGTTTTACAGGCTCTTGAACTTAATTATTTGTCAGTAAACAATGAATTGATTTAGCCTTTATTTGATTGCTATAATTACCCACTGATAACATATTTCCCGATATTATTGGCTTGATTTTTACAAATAACATACATAAATAATCTAACTGAATTTCATACTAAAGCACTGGTTTCATGAGTTACTAACCAGTGGCAACACCACAGCACTGCTCCTCTCCAAACCTTAGAAATGTGTGGGGTGGTTTTGCTTGTCAGTAGTTGAGGGGTTCCTCTAGCATTTAGTGGGTAGGGGTCATGAGTAGTAAATATCCCAGGATGCAGGACAGACTTTCATTATAACAACAGACTATCCTTCCCAAAATGCCAACAATAATACTTTGGAATAACAGAGAAAAACCAGCACAAAACTCAAACTTTTGCACTGATGCTTCTGTTCTGTGAACTTACTCACTGAGAATTAGTTCATGCAATGTTTTTAAATTTGGGGTCTGATAAATCCATTAGTGGGTCATGAAATCAACATAATATTTTGTGACTGAGATTATTTTTAAATAAACAGAATAGACAATATCAGATTGTACTGCATATAGTTAGGGTAAGTATTATTATGAAAACGTTTTGTTCCAGTTATATATTTTTTCCTCTGTTTTATTGAGATATAATTGCCATACAGCACTGTATAAGTTTAGTGTATATGGCATAATGATTTGACTTACATACATCATGAAATCATAACCACAATAAATTTAGTGAACATCTATCATCTCATACAGACACAAAATTAAATAAATAGAAAAAAACATTTTTGCCTATGATGAGAACTCTTAGGATTTAATTACCAACTTTCATATATAATATACAGCAATGTTAATTATAGTTATGTTGTACAGTACACATCTAGTACTTATTTATCTCACAACTGGAAGATTGAACCTTTTGACTGCTTTCATCCAATTCCCTCTCCCCCAAATCCCTGCCTCTGGTAACTACAAATCTGATCTCTTTTTCTGTGATTTTGTTTGTTCATTTGTTTTTGAAGTATAATTGACCTACAACATTATGTTAGTTCCTGGTATACAACATAGTGATTCGGTATTTCTATACATTTCAAAAAGTTCACCGTGATAAGTCTATTTACCATGTGTCACCATACAAAGATACTACATAACTATTGACTGTGTTCTCCACACTGTACTTTTCATACCTTTGACTCATTTATCATTTTTTTTTTTTTTTTGCGGTACGCGGGCCTCTCACTGTTGTGGCCTCTCCCATTGAGGAGCACAGGCTTCAGACGCGTAGGCTCCAGACGCGCAGGCTCACCGGCCACGGCTCACGGGCCCAGCCGCTCTGCGGCATGTGGGATCTTCCCGGACCGGGGCACGAACCCATGTCCCCTGCATCGGCAGGCGGACTCTCACCCGCTGTGCCACCAGGGAAGCCCATATCATTTATTTTGTAACCGGAAGTTTGTACCTCTGAATCTCTGTCATCTATTTCTCTCTTCCCCCCACTTTCCCTCTGGCAACCACTAGTTTGTTCTCTGTATCTTTGATTCTGTTTCTGTTTAGTTATGTTTATTCGTCTGTTTTGTTTTTTAGATTCCACATATAAGTGAAATCATACAGTATTTGTCTTTCTCTGTGTGACTGATTTCACTTAGCATAATGACCTCTAGACTCATCCGTTTTGTCACAAATGGCAAGATTTCATTATTTTTCATGGCTGAGTGGTATTACTGTGTGTGTGTGTGTGTGTGTGTGTGTGTGTGTGTGTGTGTTTCACATCTTCATTCATCTGTTGATGGACACTTAGTTTGCTTCCATGTCTTGGCTAGTATCCTAGTTCTATTTTTAATTTTTTTGAGGAATCTCCATACTGTTTCCCATAGTGGCTGCACAAATTTACATTCCCACTAATGTTTACATAAAAATGTTTGTGTATACAGGATTACTAGGAACATTTATTGCTTTCTAAGAGTTGGCATTCAAAACAACAGCTTGAAAAACCACTTACATAAGCTACAGTTGGCTTTTTTATTTTATCACATACAATCTTACTTGGGGATATTAGGCAATTAAGTCACTCCCAGCTCATTAAATCAGGCACTAGTTATCTATGAAGTTTATAAAAGTCAAAACAATAACTTAATGTTATTGAGAAAATTTTAGTGAAGGAAATAGGACTACATTACCAATTAAAAATGAAAGGAAAATGTGTAAATATATTTCAGCACAAATCATCTAGGAATTCTAAAAAGGAAAGATCAATATAGACTTGGATAGTCAGGATTTTGAGGTAGATGTTGAATGAGCTATATTTTAAAGGAAGTGTGGAATTTTCATTAGCAAGAGGAAGGAAATTTCTCCTTTGTTGAGAGACTAAGTGGAAGAATGTGAATATGTAGCTCATTTAGTTTTGAAACTCATTGGTTTATTTATTTATTTATTTGAAAGTAACTTGAAAAATTTAACTTGCCTATTTTGTTTTTTTAAAACCAGTTCTCTTTAACTTTTTGAAACTTGGATGTTCACGGCAAATAATTTAAAAAATAATTGGAAGCTAATATTCAGGTGACTTTCTCCTAATGGCAATAGTATCTGACATAGCAAGTGATGTCAGTCTCCAAGATAATGTGACAAACAGAAGTGACCTAGTGTGTATGCCAAATATGGACTTTGTATTAACATCTTTTAAACACATGCTAAGTGAGCTATGAGATAGCATTAGCATACTATTTGGTCTCAGTATAGTATAGATGAATGAGTGAAATTCATTCATAGAAATTAAATAATTCTTCAGTGTATTAAAATATTATTTATTTAAACATAAACTCTTCAGAACTCCATAAATATAATAAATAATGGAAAGTAGATTACTTTTTCCTTTTTTATCATTTTAAAGTATAAGAACTTTTATTTGTCAGTCAGTGATCATTTCCTCTGTTTAAACAATTCAGTGTAGTGTTTTCTGAAACAAGTTCATTTTCATGAGTGAAGCAAAGCCATACATTGTATTTATTATAAATATTTCACAATGTATTAACCATTGAGTATATAACTCCAATAATATTTCAGTTTATATGCATTTTTCTTTGTGAAACAGTATTTGGGAAGGATATATATATATATATATATATATCAGCTGTCAGAATTCCTACATTATGAGACAGTTTAAATTATCTCATAAACTGTTCCCTTCAAAACTGCTGCTTCCATAATCCACATGCAGTCACTTTAGACCTAACAGCCGAATTGCATTCTAGTTTTTGTAGTAAAAAATTTTATAGAAAGGAAATGAACTAAATTCTTAATTATAAGTCTGGGCTACATCTATGGAACTGAAGAAATGTATGGCATTGTATGTAATGATTAATTAAAAAATCGATCAAATGACAGCTATTTTCATATTTAATTTGTAGACTTGGAAAATTATGTTAAGAAATAACTGTTACACACAGACTTACCCAGAATTATATTTATTCTAGCTAGATTTATATTAGGATAGTTTTCTTCCAAATAAAATAATTTATATTTTAGAAGATGCCTCAAATAAAATTTATATAAATCTTAGAATTTTATAGCATTCATGTGATTTTACTCAATCATTTATGTCCTTTTAGATAAGCAAAAAACAATTATAAAACTATTCTGATTTTTAGATTGAATTTCACCATTTTTCTTTTTTTCAGAATATATTACAGAAATTCTATCCCTAGAATTGTATTTTAACTGAATATACGTCCCTTATACTCCAGGTTCATTCATACTAGCCTGATATGTATGGTTATTCATCTTTCAGATGTTCAGTTGCTGATGAACAAAGAGTCCATGTCCTTTGTAGCATGTATGTTTTTTCATGCCTGCCCAGAGTGAGTCTGGTTTGTTAGATATGTACCACATACAGTTTTTCTAGGCTGTAGCTGATTGGTCTGGGGGTGAGCACCTGACTCAAATATACTCATCGAACTACAGGTGAAAGAGAATTTGTTTCTTTTCCAAGAATTTTAAATAAGTTGATGGTGGATTCTGAGGTTGAATGGTCATGAACATTGTTAGTTTGGTGCTCTGGCAAAGGAAAACCAGTTGCAAGTTGAATTATGGGGATGAGAAACTATTAATTGAGTAGGAAAACCATACTGTTGATAAGTGAATAGCATTAACAGGCTGAGAGCATCAGAAATGGAAAATCTATATAGCCCAGAAGAGAGAAAGAGGAAATGTGTTAATGTCTCCCATGCTTTCTGCATAAGACATGGCTGTCCTTCTTGCATTTTGACTTCAAGTTGATATCTTTTAATATTTTTCTATTATTGTTCTGTGTGGGTTTCATTCCTTTGTAAGGAAAGAGCTTTGACAATCAGTATTGGTGGCAAGCTGACTCACTACACAATCCTTTCACTTGATGCAGTAAAGAAACAAAAAATATATACGTGTATTACAGGTAATTTACCGACTAGTAATAACCATTTATGTCTATAGAATAATAATACCATTGTAAAGATTTCTGTAGGATAGCTGCATTTCTTGATTGCAGTGGGATTTAATAACTTCCAATTAGCAAGAAGTTATATTCTCAGTATTCAAATCTAGATGTGAAATAACCTGTGCAAATTCCTTAGAATAAATTATCTAGAATTTGAACAATTAGAATAAATTAGCCAGTTTTTTTTTTTTTGAATAATGCTATGGTGTGAACTTGTGTGCCCTGCACCCATCTCCCCATTCATATGTTGAAAACCTAATGCCCAATGTTAATTAGGAGGTGATGTTAATTAGGAGATGGGGTCTTGGGGAGGTGATTAGGTCCCCGAGATGAAGGCAGAGCACAAATGAATGGGACAGAAACGTGCACTCACAAACATTTACCTTTCTTTCAGATGACAGTGGACCTGCTCTATAAATGTAAAGCAGAATCAAATTTTCTTTTAAGCCATTTCCTAACCAACTTACTTTGGGCTGCAGTGGATTTTCTGTCTCTTAAGAAGCTCCTTCTCCCTCTTTCCATCTATCACCAGCTAAAGGGAGTTTACTACAAGAGATTTCAAAAATCTAGGACTAAAGAAGAATTTTTCCCTGAATTTATTTGATACAATAACTGTTTCTTAAGAAGCAAACACAGAGATTGCTAATCGTAGAATTAAGTCACTGGTGAGAGAGTTGAGAATGACTAATTTCAGACATTTTCAGGCAGAGTGCATGTAGAATATATACTTATCCTTTTATCTTACCAAGAATAATAAAAGCAGCCACCTGTGTACGAGTTTTTAATATATGTACTGGGTACATATTATTTAAATCCCACAAACTCCACCACAACTTGTTATGGTAGGTGATATATTTATCTCAATTTTATTATTAAGGAAACTGTGACTTAAAGAACTGAAGTAATTTGAAAATGTTATTCAGTTAGTAAGTGATGAAATTGAGTCTTGAACTCACAACTTTTGATTACAAAGCTTTGGTTCTTTTCATCGAATAACACTGACATTATTTTAGAAAAATGCTTCATAATATAATGACACCACATACATTTTCAAAACTCCTGTCTAGAATGACATCAAATCCATTTGTTTATCCATTAATCAGAAGATATAAAAGAAGCAAAATCAAATATGTTTTATTTATTTTATCCATATTTTCCTGACTAATGCATCTTTCTCACAATTTCTCTTGAGGCAAGGGAGACTTTATTCTGTAAATACAGATACATGTTGTATATTTATATATATGCATATTATATATTATAAATTGAGATTAGCCTTTTTAGTTTAATTTTTCTATATTTATAGTGAAAAGTTTTTCCACCTTTCCAAATTTTGCATTCTGAAAATCTTCAAAATATCAAAAGTTTCTCTTTGTTTATTAACAATGAAAGGAAATTCTGAAGTTGCATTCTCAGATTAAAAAGAAAGAAACAGGGCTTCCCTGGTGGCGCAGTGGTTGAGAGTCCGCCTGCCGATGCAGGGGATGCGGGTTCGTGCCCCGGTCCGGGAGGATCCCACATGCCGCGGAGCGGCTGGGCCCGTGAGCCATGGCCGCTGAGCCTGCGCGTCCGGAGCCTGTGCTCCGCAACAGGAGAGGCCACAGCGGTGAGAGGCCCGCGTACTGCAAAAAAATAATAATAATAAAATAAAATAAAATAAAAAGAAAGAAATGTGCTGTGAAGTCCAAAATGTAGTCACTAGTTACATGACTACTTAATGCAAAATAAAGTTAAGTAAAATTTAATTTTCTTCACTCTCACTAGCCACATCTCAAGTGCTCAATAGCCACTTGTGACTAGTGCCTACCAAATTGGGCAACAAAGATGTAGAACGTTTCCTTCAAAGTGGAAAGTTCTGTCAGAAAGCACTGAGATATAATCTTAGCATTAAGATATAATCTTAGCATGATTGAAGGTAGACCCTGAGGGCCAAATTGGCTCTTGTAAATAAAGTTTTATTGGAACATGTCCACATCCATTTGTTTACATTTTTATAACTCTTTTCTCACAAAATGGCAGAGTTGAATAGTTGGGAGAAAGACTATATAGCTCATAAAGCCTAAAATATTTAGTACTTCACTCTTTACAGAAAAACGTTTGCCAAACGCTGACCTAGAGTCTCTCTTCTAAGCAGTTGATAACTGGCATGATTTTCTGGCTACATGAGCATTTATAATCCTTTTCCCTCTTCACTTTCCTCTTCCTTACCCCTCCTCTCGTCTGTATTTATGTTACTTCAATCATATATTCCTTTACTTGAATTGCAAAACTTGAATGAAAAGCTCTTCAGGAATTTTTTAGTAACTTGACAATGAAAAGAAGTACCTAGACCTAGATTCCTGAATACTTTTATAACATTTTAGCCACAAAGACATTACAGTAAAAATCCAGTAGTGTTTTCAATAAAAGTGCCAGAGAATATCATTATCCTGACATCTGCATCTGAGATGTAGAAAGAAAGTAATCTTTCTGTTTTATGGGCCTAAATAAAGAGGAAAGTTCTTCAGGGATGGAGTCCCATACGTATCTCTTTTTTGCTTATTTCATTAAGAGAAACTTCATATTTCTTCTATTGATGCATAATACTATTTTTCATTCAAGATAGATTTATTTATTTCTAAAGACAAGGCAAAGATTTTCCTTTCTTCTTATTTCATTCTTATCTAAAAATGTTCCAAGACTGTCATTGGCTCTTTAATGTAATAAAATGAGAATTTTCTTTGACTAATCTCATATGGGACAATAATAGCTACATAAACTATAATTTATTTGCCAAAAATACCCCCTGCTACTATAGGGTAATTGAAGTTAAAATTTGAATTTAACTACAATCTCGAGCTATGTAGTAACTGCAAACAAAATTTTGGCTATGTTTATTAGTGGTAATATAAGCCTGATAAGAAAATTGATTAGGCTTTCTCCACAAGTAATTGCTTTGACTCTTGGTAGATTGAAAGATTTATCTAATAGTTGGTCAGACTCTTTACTGTGCACAATTTTATTCATTTTACCCAATGGTTAAGAAATAACTAAGATGTGATAAAATGGATTATTTTCCCCAGCTAGTATTATTAGTGATGAGCATACCCATCTGGCTGGCATTTACATAGCATTATATAAGTGAGAAGTCATGACAGAGATATCCCAACTCAGCCTCTTGCTAGCATGTAATCACTCACAAGTTACTTAGCCTCTCTGTTCCTCAGATATTTCGTCTGTTATACAAGGATAAAAAGTGTACCTGTCCATGGGATTGTTGAAGTGAATGAAATAAAACCTGTAAAACCCTTAGAACAGGGCCTCGATAAACTCTTACTAAATGTTAGAGAGCTCTGTGTTATAACAAGTAGAAAGATAATGTGCATCAGAACCAGACAGGTTTGTCCTTAATTCCCAGTTCTGTACTTCTAGTTATGTTAAATTTTCTGAGCCTCAGTTTCTTCAGCTATAAAATGAGTGTAGCTATACTTGTCTTAGTAGCTGTAGTAAAGGTCAGTGACAAAATATGTAGGATTCTTGGTATATGATAGGTACTTAATAAATGACAGTTTATATTAAGTATGTGTAATTGTGTAAGTATGAAGACTCCAAATTAGCTGACTGATTTAGTCAGTCCAGCCAACAAACAAATGTACAATTGTAGGTCCATTTCCTCAAATCTCCTCTGAGACCTGTCTTGTAAAATCTATTGAACAAATGTCTAACTAGTGAAGTTTGTGCTTGCCTTTCAAGAAAGAGGTACTTGCTCTTTGCCAATATATGGCTTCCATTCCAGTAGAGTTAAGCTCAGAATCATGATTTCACAGATTATGAGAACTGGAAACAGACTGAAATGTATGTAAACTAAGCTCCTCATTCACAGATGTGGTGAGTGAGGTCCAAAAACTGTAAACTATCTCCTTAGAGTTGTACAGCTATTTGGCCAAATTTCTTCCAGGAAGCTGGACTGACCCCAGCCCATGATGTTCCTTCCATCCCTTTGCATTTAGCATTTATTATATATACCCTTTATATACTTGTTTCTATATCTTTGGAGTTGTTCTACAGCTGCTCACATGTACATGTAATTTTTCTACAAGTTCTAAGGTTTTTGAAAACGAGGATCTTGGGGTCTTCTCTAAACCCTTCCAAACAAACACAATAGTGTTATAAAAAAAAGATGCACGTTTAATCAGTGATAGAATTGTTATAAGTTCCATAATAGAGTTAAAATTCTAGCATGTAGGGTTGGGCTTCCATAATAAAATGCCATAGACTGAGTGGCTTAAACAACAAAAATTAATTTCTCACAGTTCTGGAGGCTGGGAAGACCAACATCAGGGTGACAGCATGGTTGGGTTCTGTGAGGACTCTCTTGGCTTTCAGATGGCCTGCATATCACTGTGTCCTCAGATGGTGGAGAGAGCCAGCAAGCTCTCTGGTATCTCTTTTTAAAAGAGCACTAATCCCATCATGAGGGCCCCACCCTTATGGCCTCATCTAAACCTAATCATATCCCAAAAGCCCCATCTCCAAATCCCACCACATTGGGGGTTAAGTTTCCAACATATGAATTTTAGGGGCACACAATTCAGTCCATAGTATAGGGGCAAGGTTTCTAATGTAATTTATATAAGCATTCCCATTCAGATCAATCTTCTTACATCTAGACATTTCAGACCTTGAAATTCAACAAACACATAAATACATGTACACAACATTCAGAGCTGGCTCTATTTCATTGTTCATGTTATTACCCATTTTTGGAATGCTTTAGTCACAGTTGTTTGAATGGAGAACAAACAACACATCTTCTACTCCTAAAATATTGATATGCTCCAGTAGGTTTCCTTGCCTCCCATTCTCCAATTACCACAATCATGAGCAAATGTATATGTCACGCTGCAATTATGACACAGCCGTTTTCACTATACATTAACAGAAGTTAAATGTGAAGCTTTTAAAATTACTACGTAACGTGTGATATAGACTTCCTCAGTCCTGTCTTTAAACATGCTCTCTGATCTCAGTGATTGCCATTTCTTGGTATCATGGATATGTTAAGGCTAAAGTTATCTGGGTTAGAAACCAGGGATAAGGGGGGCCAGAACTAAGGTCAAGGTAATGGAATGAGCTAATGCCAGGGATGTGTGTTCATACATTACTGGGGTAATAAAAAAATGATTCTATATTGTAACAGATCCATATTTATTATATCAAACAACTATATCAAATAGACATCAACAAAAAGTCTTACTTTTAGTCAGTAATTATTATTAATAAGAATAGTCAGGTTCTGATATTGGATTAGAAAAAAAGATTGAGAATATTTCACCTTATTCTCTCTGTAGTTTGTTTCACATATTCTCAATGACCTGCATATAATGTCACATATACGTAATATATTCTTGATATGCATATTTATATATCTTGAGAATAAAAATGAACAGAATGAATGATTTATTTTTCTTTCCCAAATTAAGCAACTTCTATTAGCAGCAATTTCTTAAGGTCTTATTCTGAAGAATTTAGTAATATAAAAATTCTCCAAATTATTTAGGTTAAGTTCACCTTCTTCTCTGTAAATACCTGATGTATTCATACACTAATGCTCTGTAGATTTCAGGTGTACTTTAAAACTTGTGATATCTCTATTAAACGATTAGACTAATTTAGACTGTACAAAGCATTGGATTTTCAAAAAAATCATCAGGATTACAAATGAGGAGTAGAATCGTGTTATCATGAATATCATTAATGTAATTAAGCAAGGGCTATTAATTTCAAACAAGTGAAACCACTTTTGATTAGTTTAACAGAAAAATGAATTATTGGAAAGTACCTGGTACCTTCCAGAACCAGCAGGAAGGCTGCTAAACTGGACTGAGAAAAAATAGCAGGATGAAAGGGAAATCAGGCAGCCAGGAAGAAAGCCACCATCACATCATACAGTCAGTCTGGTTAGAAAATTGCCTCTGGTGCGTGGACCACTGGACATACCCTGCTGAGTTGTTGTAATTCAGTGGAGCTGCCACTGTGGTCACTGGTCTCTGGCTATTTTTACTGCCACCACAATGTTTCAGAGGATTTGTAAACTGTCAGTACAGAAGTGTTGTCTAGGGCAGGCGAATCTAACTGGTAAAGCAGAGATCCCAAGCTCAGGCTGAGTCACATGCCTATGTCTGAGCTGCCAAGGGTTTATGAGAACATGGATCTGGCCCTTTCAGTTTCAGAAGAAAGGCTTCACCAGGCCTTCCAAAGTGTCAGACTGCCTAACCCATCGGAGGACCATTTCAATGCAAATTAGCCAAAAAGCAAGCAATATCTATCTCACTGTTTGTCTTTTGTTGATTTTGATTCCTGCCTCTATTGTGAGTCTAATCTTTGGCCACATAGAAGCCTCAATTATATTTTTCCCAAATTAAATGATCAAACTTATCTGAACTGTTGTTTATACCTCTACCTGAATTTCTTAGGCACTGGTGATGATCTTTATTACCAGTAATTTTGTTTTGCCAAATTATTCTTCCTAAACATTTCTAGGTTCTATTTCAGCTTTTTATTCAGCTTTGGCTCATTATCAGTAATAAAGAGTTGAATTACATGAAGGCAATGTCTTCTTCATAAGATGACCTTAACTGTACTGCATTTAGTTTAAATTGTGGTGAACAAATTGAACTAGTATCTTATTAGAGAGTCTCTTTTATTAGGTGTTAGGTATGGTATAGTTGTTACTAGTGAATTATAACTAAGAATGTATTATTGATACACAGACAAAAGAAAATTGCCTTTTGTTCTCAGACCTAGTTTGTTTCTCTCTACAGTATTATTGCTAGCGTATCAGCAAATGTAACACATAATTATTATTTTTATTGATCTCTTTCCTAGATAATTATCTCTCAGTGCCTAAATGCATTTGTGCAGCTGTTAGTAGTACAGGCATGCAAAACATACACTTGCACATACACACACACACACACATAGAGCTGCTACTTCTGTTATTCATCTTCTAGTTACAAGCAGAGCTGTGTGCAGGGAAACTATAGGAGCAAGAGGCCTGAATTCACCATTTTAAAAAAGACAAAAGGAAAAAATGTTATGTATATGAATTATGCCTATGGATATTAACCCTTAAAATAAATTTTCTATGCCTTTTATGCAGCATATCTATCAAGATACATTACATTTACTATATTAACATCCTGAATCATTATCTGAAGCAGTAAAAGCACTGTGGATTACTAAGATAGAAGCTACTCAGGGGATATGACCTGGTCTTTTCTGCATTATCAAATACACTAACATAGTCTTAAATTAATAAATACAACTCTATTATTCAACTTCGATAAGAAGACCTATCAATATTAATTCTATCCAAATAGGCTCATTTACCTCTCTTTGTTGATTAAGCTTATCTGTTGTTAGTAGAAAAGCTCATCTATTGGGTAAATAAAAGAAGTTGGTTTTATGAGCATTAGCAATTGGCAGAACCTTGAGAAAACCATAATTCAAAGACATGTACCACAATGTTCATTGCAGCACTATTTACAGTAGCCAGGACATGGAACCAACCTAAATGTCCATCCACAGATGAATGGTTAAAGAAGATGTGGCACATATATACAATGGAATATTACTCAGCCATAAAAAGAAATGAAATTGAGTTATTTGTAGTGAGGTGGATAGACCTAGAGCCTGGCCTACAGAGTGAAGTAAGTCAGAAAGAGAAAAGCAAATACCGTATGCTAATGCATATATATGGAATCTAAAAAAAAAAAAAATGGTACTGATGAACCTAGTTGCATGGCAGAAATAAAGAGGTAGACATAGAGAATGGACTTGAGGACATGTGGTGGGAGGGGGAAGCTGGGGCGAAGTGAGAGTAGCATCGACATATATACACACACTACCAAATGTAAAATAGTTGGATAGTGGGAAGCAGCAGCATAGCACAGGGTGATCGGCTCCGGTGCTTTGTATGCCCTAGAGGTGTAGGAGAGGGAGGATGGGAGGGAGGCTCAAGAGGGAGGGGAAATGGGGATATATGTATGCATATGGCTGATTCGCTTTGTTGTGCAACAGAAACTAACACAGTATTATAAAGCAGTTATACTCCAATAAAGATCTTTTAAATTAAGAAATAAGACATATACATGCATGTAACCAAATTTGGA
>NW_006794161.1:870575-975791 GCF_000442215.2 Lipotes vexillifer | reverse complement strand
GGAAAGAGAAGAGTAAGTAAAGTAAAATAACTTTAAATTCATTGAAGGATCTCATCGGATATGGGTAAAATTTAATCAACTATGGTATAATAAAAGCATGCCATTTAGAGCTATACAGTTTAACTTCAGAAGAAATGTGAATAGAAATGTTCAAGTGCTGTTACCTCTTAAGACTTAAATTTTGTGCTGGTATTTTGTATATATGTAGAGAGAGGAGAGAAAAGGCAGAGATGGATATGGTGATTTGATTTTATAAACTTAAGATTTTGTTGTTTTGTCTACATATGCACATATTTACATAAAATAAAATTGATACTACACAAAACCCACAACAAAAAAGAAAAGTCTTAACCAATCTTAAGGAAATAATTTTAATGATAACGAAGTGCATCAAAGCTTCTTTTTATTGGAGTAAAAGAAAAATGAAGGCAGAATAAGGGGGCACAAGAAAAAGGGACTAGATAAATGATGATATAACTATATGATGAATTCCTTTACAATTATGAAAAATGATGTTTTAAATACAAGTTTTATTGACTGGATATCAGTTAGAACTAGGTTTTGATCATGAAACAGAAAATGCCAAAAGAACCGTGATTTAGTTATAGAAATTAAACTTTCTTATTCATAAAAGAACCCTGGGAACAGACAGACCAGTACTGGTGTGGACTTCAGTTTCCTCTCTTCCTGCTGTCATTCTAAGAACATAGCTGCCAGACTCAGAACATGACTGCACCTCAGAACATAGCTGCTAGTCTCTCTTTTTAGGAATGTTTTTAAGAAAGCAGGCTCAGAAGAAACAGATAGTGTCTCCTTCCTAGACAGAAGGTGTTTAGGCTTACTGAGTGTTAATAAAAATTTCAGCTCCATGAGTGGCGGTATTGCCTGGCCCTCTTCTTGTAGCCCTGGGGAAGGGCTTAGAATTGGCTCTCGGAAAACTAGGAAAAGAAAACTGGTATTCTGACCACTGCTATTGCTGTGAGAAATAAAGTCCTTTATCTCTGACACAGGAATCTCATATCTTCAGCTAGTTTCTAAGAGACTATAGTAGGCTAACTTGCTTGCTTGCAGGAAGTTTAAAATCTCAGAAACTTTGCAGTTCTTGACAGTCTCACACAATCTTTTGGCTAATATCCCTTTGTACAAAGGAGCCTGGGAAATGTTATCATTTAGCTTAGTACTAAAACTGGTGTATCATTACCAGTGGAGGGAAGATGATAGACTTAATACTAGGACACAAAAACTCACTGCTGTAGCCTAACAATATTTGTTCACAATTTATTTTTATGTGGAAGAAAATACATACTGACAAACAAACATAAAGAGGTCACAGATTAAAGAATTTATAACAAATGTTTACAGAAATTATGTCTGGGTAATGAAGGTACATTAGTTTGCTCGGGCTGCTGTAGAAAGTACCACAACCTAGGTGGCTTAAACACCAGAAGTTTATTGTCTTATAGTTTTGGAGGCTAGATGTCTGAGATCAAAGTGTCAGTAGTGTTGGTTCATTCTGACAGCTATGAGGGAAGGACCTGTTTCTGCTCTCTCACCTTGGCTAATAGATGGCCATCTTCCACCTGTGCCTCTTCATGTGATATTCTCCCTGTGTGCATGCCCCTGTGTCCAAAATTTGTGTTTTTTTAAATAAGAACACCAGTCACATTGGATTAGGACCCACTCTCATGATCCTATTTTACTATAACTAACTACATCTGCAAGGAATCTATTTCCAAATAAAGTCACATTGTAAGGGACTGACAGTTAGGATTTCAACTTATGAATTTTGAGGGGACATAACCCATAAGAGAACGTATGGATGATTTTGTTTCTTTTTTTTCCTTCCAAGTAATATTGCTTTTATATTATTTTGATATTTTTAAAAGACACATTTTTTTGAAAACCGAAAGTCTGGAATGTTTTATGTATTCATTATGTAAGAATATTGTTAATAATCTCAAACTGTGGTTTAATGTTACCCACATATTTTTTAATCTTTAGTGAAAAATGTTTAGTAGCTGAATGAATAAATAGATAACTCCTTCCAGATTTGTCACAACAGGTTGTTATACCTCTCTTCCAGCACATTTTTATAATATGTGTTCTATTTTGCTTTGCCTTGCCTGTTTAAATCCTCAGGGCTCCATATATTCACAACATCATTGCACGCATGTATACTTAGTCCTTGAACTTGTATCCTTCAATAGAAGTGGCTGCAAGCCTGAGACTTTTAAGCCATGCATATTTCTGACTTTAGTGCTGAATTGGTGGGAAATCATATCAACTATGCTTCATTTCCAGTGATACAGAGACACTGAGTGGGAGTTTGTGAAGTGATGACTTTTCCAGTAGAATATGAAGGTAATTGTAACAGTTTGACATATAAGAACAGAGTGACTGCTTCAGGCATGAGGACATAGGGAACAAACCAAGATAAAAGGAAGGCTTGAAAACAAAGACTACATTCTGAACCAGTTCTTCCCAAGTACTTTACTCTGGAAGAGAACTTGTAAATGAATAACCAACATTGAATAGCTAACATGAAAGCAAACACAGAGCTATTCTTCTATTAGTTACATTTTCATGCAAAGGTTACTCATTTGTTCCTGAAAACTCAAATATTCCATATCACCAGAAGTAGGGAGTGGAGAGGAATGCTTAGGTAACCAACTTAGACCAAAAGACGAGGTAAGAAACAGGAATAATGAAGAAGAAAAATTGATCACAAATGAGGAAGTCTAAAACCAAGGAAAAGAAAGGAATGGAGGAGAGGCAAGCCCACATTGATGTGGGGAAATGTGTGGCTCATTTTACTAAGCCCCAGAATAAAACTTTAAAGTTAACATGATAGTCAAGGTCATATTCTTAGAAGTACTACTCCCAAATAGCAATATTTGTGTGTGTGTTTTTAACTCTGGTTGCCATAAAAGACTAGAGCTTTACATAAATATTCTTTGTTTGACATCAGCAATATAATGGGACTCTTAACATCAATCTCATTTTAACAATTTAATACTGTATTCATTGTTCTATGCCTGATTTGTTTTTTATTTAGAAACAAATCTTAATTCTTTATTTTATAATTTATTTTATTTTAATTATTTTCTTAATTTCTTATCTCTCATAAATCTGATTTATTTTCTCTTCTCCAGTCACTTTCTAGTGTTCTTTTCTGCTTCCTATAAAACTTCCAATTACAACCACCACCAACCTCCTATGAGAAGTAACCCAGAAAATCACAGGATTCCACAAGACATGTCATTTTAGTTAATAACATGTTAGATAAACAAATTCCAATTAACAGTTACATTTATTGAGTGGATTTTTTTTTTTTAAGATGTTGGGGATAGGAGTTTATTAATTATTTTTGCTGTGTTGGGTCTTCATTTCTGTGCGAGGGCTTTCTCTAGTTGTGGCAAGCGGGGGCTACTCTTCATCACGGTGCGCGGGCCTCTCACTATCGCGGCCTCTCCTGTTGCGGAGGCTCCAGACGCGCAGGCTCAGTAGTTGTGGCTCACGGGCCTAGTTGCTCTGTGGCATGTGGGATCCTCCCAGACCAGGGCTCGAACCCGTGTCCCCTGCATTAGCGGGCAGACTCTCAACCACTGCACCACCAGGGAAGCCCTTGAGTTGATAATTTTAATTCATTTTTTAAATTTATTTTTTCCATAATGAATGATTCAATATCAGTTTCTTAATGGTTCCTCTCAAATTTCAAAGACAAGTCAAAAGTTCAATAGAAACTTCAGCCTCAGGGGTTCATGTATGGAAATATATAATATTATTTATATTTAAAATATAGAGTAAATTGAATTTTATATAATAAGCAAGGTTTTACATTCTGTTGGCTTCCAAAAAGC
The DNA here is from genome assembly GCF_000442215.2 of Lipotes vexillifer. Taxonomy (NCBI): domain Eukaryota; kingdom Metazoa; phylum Chordata; class Mammalia; order Artiodactyla; family Lipotidae; genus Lipotes; species Lipotes vexillifer. The sequence goes on along the minus strand of NW_006794161.1, from coordinate 971,931 downwards.
ACAACTTACAGACAGTCTAAAAATGTGTCCTTTATAGTCTAGTCTAAATGTCAATTTGAAGACATGGTTCAATGTTAATAACTCAAGCCAGGAGGAATTTATTATTTCCCAAGCCTTGAAACAAGTACATCTGAAAAACTAAAACATTTTTAATCAAGCCTCATAAATAATAATTTCAGTCTGAATGAGATGCTTTAATCATGAAAAAAGAGGCAAAAGAAGCAACTATTTTAAAAAATACTAAAGAAATGGAAATGTTCTGATGTGATAGAAACTGTTAGGTACTATAACACCTTCTACATTTTCCACCCCAGCTTCTTCTCCCCTTTTGATTAAACAAAAGCATACATTGCATAATTGATACCCAAGCAGATAATTTTTAAATATCTCCTATATTTCCATAACAAAAGTATATCAATATTAATCTTGTAACAGTCACTAAAATTTTAAATCATCTTTTAATTCAAAATCAATTTTAAAGATAATAACATTTAAACTTTAAAAATATTATTCAAATTCAATAAATTTTTTATATTATTTGAAATACATACTTTATTGCTACTCCCCAAAGCACATTACCCCTTTCATGTACTCAGTCTATTTTACCTAAAAAATTTAAATATAAGTAAAAACTCAAGTGGTTACATAGAAAGATAGAATTCAAGTTACTCAAGTTATTTCTTCATTTTCACAGTCATTGTGCTTTCACCATTTATTTAGAATCTGCTGTTTTAAATACAAGACTATGTAAATACTATGGGAGATGGAGACAAGATCTTTACGCAGAAAGAACTTACATGATTCAGAACCATTAGGAACTTAGTATAGGAACAAACACATGTCACAGAGTCTGTGTGTATGTTTATGTTGAAGAATACAGATATAAAAGAGGTGCTTTAAAAATCCTTGGGAAGAATCTCAGAGTTACTTTTGCAATAAACATGATTTGTATGCTCATATGATGTGAAACATTTATATTTAAAGAGACCCTTGATTTGCTAGGACTTTTTTTCAGATCTGTTCAACATTAAAAGCATGGACATAAAAGATTTTTCTTTTCAACCCTGAAAAAAATGATTTACTGAATTTGTATTAGGTTAGTTGCAAAAATAGGTCAGAAGATGCTAATCCATGAGAAATGTGTCTCCTCCTCCTATTTTTTCCTTCCTTTAAAACCAAGAGATGTGTATAATTTAACCATGCTTGCTTTGGGTAACAACCAGCATGGGGTTGCAGTGCATTGAGTCTACTTTCTAAGGAAGTACAATACTTTACATTTTTAATGCATCACTGAGCAGAGGTCAAACAGAGTGGTTCTAACATAACACATCACAGCACATCAAACTACCCACACTATAGTAACTCAGTATGCCCTATGTATATTTCTCCCACATTAACAAGCAGGCCATCAATCTCTCAGCCAACAAGTCCAGCTGTAAATTTATGGTGTTATGCTTCCCAACATGTTCCTGCTCAGTTTTCATGACTGTCCCTAACATATGATCACCTGACAAATTAAAAAAAAAAGACTTAAGATACTTATTTTTGATTGCCAGATTAACCTAGAATGATTAATATTCTCTAATGAGAATTTGGGGAAGCTACATAAACTATCAAAAATAATAAGTGCTTATCCAACAGAAGAGTTAGAATTATCCATCTGGTTTCCTTTAAAATTTTTTAATAACTGTTTAACTTAGCAGCTGGGGCCATCACCTTGAGTACAAGTAATTAATGTCAGATAGTAGAGTTTACATAATCCCTAAATTACAAATTTCAAAATTGCACAAAAGCAAATAAGATAATTAGAAATTTTGTAACTGAGAAAGTAGAAATTTCACTTAATGTGGATGATTGATAACCTATATATAAATAAACTAACTCCCTCAAGTTAATATATTTTCCTTGCTGTTTAGTACTTGTTTGTGGAAGTTTTGATATATATATATATTTGATATATATACTTCATTTTAAGGTCAATAATGATATCACATTTCAACTACAAATGAGAAAAATGGAAGAGTTTGTGGCTTATTTGAACAATTCTTTCTTTATACGGTTATATGATCATATTTTCATACAGCAAAGTTTAAGGTTTAGAAGATTTTTGTACCATCTTCCTTTCAGTAAATCTAAGCATCTAACACATGTACATATACCTTTAATTTAAAAATACCTCCACTAGGCAATTATTTAATAACATTTGAGCATTATGTGTGTTTTGGGGGTATGAAATGAGTAGGATACAAATCCTAGTTTGAAGAGCTTTTAGTCTAGTGAGGAAAATATATATTGTTGGACAAGGTGTTTTGTTTCTCTTCTTAGATAACACAATTAGGAAGTGTGCAATTCAGACACCTTAAAAACTCATATTCTCTTAACCAATGAGGTATAGCTCAAATTGTTTATATATATAATTGAAGTATAGTTAATTTACAATGTTGTGTTTCAAGTGCACAGGAAAGTGACTCAGTTATACATATATATACATATATATATATTCTTTTTCAGATTCTTTTCCAATATAGGCTATTACAAGATACTGAGTATAGTTATCTGTGCTATACAGCCCGTCCTTGTTGTTTACCTATTTTATATATAGCAATGTGTATATGTTAATCCTAAACTCCTAATTTATCTCTCCCACTCCCCGATCTTCCCTTTGGTAATCATAAGTTTGTTTTCTATATCTGTGAGTCTAATTCTGTTTAGTAACTAAGTTCATTTGTACCATTGTTTAAGATTCCACATATGATGTGATATCATGTGATATTTGTCTTTGTCTGACTTACTTCACTTAATATGATAATCTCTAGGCCCATCCATGTTGCTGCAAATGGCATTATTTCATTCTTTCTTTATGGCTGAGTAATATTCCACTCTATATATGTAACCACATCCTCTTTATCCATTCATTCATATGTCAGTAGACATTTAGGTCGCTTCCATGTCTTGGCTATTGTAAATAGTGCTGCTATGAACATTGGTGTGCATGTATCTTTTCAAATTAAGTTTCCTCTGGATATATGCCCAGGAGTGGGATTGCTGGATCATATGGTAAGTCTATTTTTAGTTTTTTAAGGAAACTCCATACTGCTCTCCACAGTGGCTGCATCAATCTAGCTCAGATTATTTTGGCATGTTCTAAAGATTCATGGTGGAAACCTGACCTGGGCCACTGCAAATAATAAAAGTCATGCTATCTCTTGGAAAGAAGAGTCCACTTTCAGAGCAGGTGACTGACTTATCCTCCATGGCTGTCTAGGCTGGGACCTGTGAATCAAAGGTGAATGAGTGGAACACAGAGCCTGAGATTGCTTTTTAAGATGAAGTTACAAATTTATTCTTCAGAGAGGGTAGAACTGGGGCAAGTTGCCTTGTTTATTTGCCTTGTTTATGGTCTTGAAAACATAAATTTGTATTCTCAAAATTACTTACTACATTATCTTCTCATACTGTTTTTAAAGGTGGAGTGGGAATTCTTGCTAAGAATATTTAATAACTGGCAACTACAAAATGATAGAGCTTTGATTTTTTAAAAAGATGTTGATACAATGTCTTGGGGAAGCAATAGCCAAAAGCTCCAACTTAGTAGAAAATTAATTCTATAGAGAAAAATTATGGTTTTTGAAAACCTGAAAATGATCTAAATGTTCAGAAATGGGGTGTCAGTTAAATAAATTATACAATGTCTATATGAAAAAAATAAGGCCTTTCAAAGGATGTTTTAGATACAAACTACTGAAATGGAAAGATATTCTTGATGTCGTAAGTGGAAAATGCAGACATTGGTGGATTTCATGAAAGTCTATCAACCTGGAATAATTAAGACAGAAAATTATAAGATGTAACATATTTAATAATTTCAAACATAGTATTTTCTTGATTTAAATTTGATTAAAATGTATTAAAATTATTACCTTATTAAGCATGTCTTTCAAATTCTTCCAGGTTAAACAACAATTGATGTAAGAGTATGTACTCTATAAATTTTGTGTCATTTATAATAAAAAATTGCTAATTTTCCTAGTATATTTATGGTCCATCAAGCAATATTTTAAGTATGTAATTGCATATTAACTCATAACAAATCTATGAGGTAGAAACTATTATTATTCACACTCTACAGATGAGGATACTAACATTCAGAAAGGTTAGGCTAATTGTCCAAGATCATAGGGCTAAGTGGCAGAGCTGGAATTTGAACCCAGGTATCATTGCTCCAGTGTATATTCTTTTAACACAATATCTCATTAAGAAGTGTAATAATTTAAAATATATGTATATAATTTCCACTTTTGTCAGTTTCTTAAGATTTGTCTGCTTTTTTAATTGTTTAAAAAATTTGCATACAGTAAATTTCTTTTTTTTTCGTTATGCAGTTTTATGAATTTTAACATATTCATAGATTGGTATAACCACCACCAAAGAAGGGATACAGGGCAATTCTGTTACCCCTCATACTGTCCTTCATAGTCAAACACTTCCTCCATTGCTAACCCCTGGCAACCACTGATACTTCCCTGCCCCTTTAGTTTTTATTTAAGAGAATGTCATATGAATAGCATCACACATTATATAACCTTGAGACTGACATTTTCACTTAGCATAATGCATTTGAAATTCATTCATGTTGTTTCATATATAAATAGTTCATTCTTTTTTATTCTAAGTAGTATTTTATTATATGGATGAATCACAATTTGTGATTCTTACAATCACCAATTAATTGTAAGTTATTTGGGTTGTTTCCTGTTTTGGAGCAATAATGAATAATGCTATTCATATGCAGGTTTTTGTATAACAAACCTTCATTTTTCTAGGACAGGGTTTCTCAACCTCAGCACTGATATACTTTGTACTGGATAATTCTTTGTTATAGGGGACTATCCTGGGGATTGTAGGATGTTTTGCAGCTTCCCTGCCCTCTACCAACTAGATGCCAGTAACACCCACAGGTATGACAAAGATATCTCAAAACTGATAAATATTCCATGAACATTATTCTAGGGTAAATACCTAAAAGTGGATTGCTGAGTCATATAAGTGTATATTTAACTTAATAAAAATGGTACAACTGTATTTATTCCAGGATGGTTGTATCAATTTGCATTCCCACCAGCAAAAGGCATCCTCAGCAGCCCATATTATTGTTAACTTTTTTCTGTTTTCTCTGTTACTTAAAAAAAAAAAAAAATTTTAGCTATTCTAATAGGGATGTAGTTGTTCCTCATATTTTTAAATTTGCAATTCTTTATAACTGTTTTTGTTGGACATCTTTTGCATATGAGCACTTGCCATATATATCTTTGTAAAGAATCTATTTAGGTCTCTCACCCATTTAATTTTAATTTTTTTATTGTTGAGTTTGTATATTCTAGATAGAAGTCCTTTGTCAGATATTTGATTTGGATATTTTTGTCCCAATACGTGGCTAGAATTTTAAATCTTTTGCAGGGAAAATACTTTAAATATCAATGAAATCCAACTTACCAATTATTTCTTTTTACAAATCATGCTTTTGTTGTCTTATTTAGGAACTCTTTGCCTAATCCAAGGCTATAAAGATTTCTCTTATGTTTTCTTTTAAGAATTTTTAGTTTTATATTTAAGCTTTTGTTCCATTTTGAAGTAAATATTTTGTACTGAATGAAATATATAGGCTGAAGTTCTTTTGTTTGGATCCATTCATATGGATATTCAATTGTTCCAGCATCATTTGTTGAAAAAGTATCCTTTCTCTATTAAATTGTCTATGCAGCTTGGTAAAAATCAATTGATTCTATTTGTGTGGGTCTAACTCGGCATTATCTGTTCTGTCCTTTCTGTGTCTATCTTTTCACTAATGGCACAATGTTTTAAGAACTGTAGGTCAGCAGTCAGTCTTAAAATGGGTAATGTGATGCCTCAGACTTTTCTATTGGAAAAATAGTTTGGCTTTTCTCATACATTTGTTTTCCCATATAAATTGTAAAATTAATTTGATTATATTTACAAAATCTGCTGAGATTTTAATTGGGTGGTGTGAAATCTCTAGATCAATTTAGGGAAAACTGACTTTTTTGGGGGGTCTTATCACACTATCTAGAGCCACTAATACAGTGTTGAGGAGAAGTAAAAAGAAGATACCCTTGCCTTATTCCTGCTCTTGGGTAAAAAACATTCAATTTTCACTATTAAGTACGAAGATAGATTTAGTTATTTGTAGATGCCCTTTATCAGGTTCAGAATTTTCCTTCTATACATAATGTCCAGGGAGTTTTTATCGTGAATGGATATTGAATTTTATCCATTTCTGTTGAGATGGTTAGGTGTCTTCTCCTTGTTTAATCTGTTAATATGGTGATTTTAATATGCTGATTTATTTTTGAGTGTTGAAGCAACTTTGCATTTTTGAGATAAACCCCATATGATCATGATGTAGCATTCTTTTTATATATTGTTGTATTCATTTGGCTAATATTTTATAGAAGATTTTTGTGTTCATGAGGGATATTGGACTGCACTATTCTCATTTACTTTCTTTATCTAGTTTTGATATTAAAGTGGTTGCCTTATAAATGGTTGCCTTATAAAATGGTTTGGGAAATATCTTTTCTGTTTCTGTTTTCTGGAAGATGTTTTGTAGACTTGGTGTCATTTTTAAATTATTGGTAGAATTTACTAATAAAACAATCTGTGCCTGGAGTTTTATTTTTCAGAGGGTTTTAAACTATGAATTCAATTTGTTCAATAGAGGATAATTCCAGTTATTTAAATTTTCTTGAAATCATTTTTGTAATTTGTGTCTTTCAAGGAACTGGTCCAGTTTATCTAATTTGTTGAATGTATGTTCAGAGGGTGGTTTAAAGTCTTCTTTTAGTATCCTAATAATGTCTATAGTATCCACCCTTTTGTTTCTGATGATGCTAATTGAGTCATCTTTTTTTTCCTCATTTTTACTAGAGGCCTGTCACTTCTATTGATCCTATTGATCTTTTCAATCAAGCAGCTTTTGATTTAATAGCTTTTCCCTATGATTTAATCATTTTAAATTTCATCAGTTTCTGGCCTTACAGTTACTATTTCCTTCCTTCTGCATGAATTGAGTTTTGTTTGCTCTTTATATCTAGTTTCTGAAGTTGGAAGCTTAGGTTATTAATTTGATTTCTTTCTTCTTTCTAAAATAGAGTTTACAGTATAAATTTCCCTCTATGCAATTCTTTATCTGCATCCCTCAATTTTTGATATGTTGTATTTTCATTTTTATTCAGTACAATTTTTTTTTATTTTCCTTGTGACTTATTGTTTGACATGGGGATTATTTAGAAATATATTGTTTATTATCAAAGTGCTTGAGTTTTAACATATACCTTTCTGTTTTTTAAAATTTTGTTTTTATTTCCATTATGGTCAAGGAATATAACTTCAGTCTTTTAAATTTAATAAAGTTTTTTTCTCATCCAAAATATGGTCTTTCTTGGTGAATGTTCCATGTGTACCTGAAAAGAAGGTGTATTCTTTCTGATGTTGGGTGGAGTGTTCTACAAATGACAAGTTGGTTGATAGTTTTCTTCAGGTCTTCCGCATTCTTACTGATTTTCTGTCTACCTGTTCTATTGATTACTGAGGAATGAGCATTGAAATCCCTAACTGAAGTTGTGGTTTTGCCTATTTCTCCTTTTAGATGAATCGTAACTGCTTCGCATATTTTGAAGCTCTGTTGTTAGTTGTAGGCACATTTAGTATTATTAGATTTTTCTGATGAATTGTCAGTTTTATCATTATGGAATATCCTTCTTTATTTCTGCTAATTTCCCAATTTTTTGAAACCTACTTTTCAGATATTAATATAACCACTCCAGCTTCCTTTTATTAGGGCTTGCGTGATGAATCTTTTCCTATTTTTTCCCTTGAACCTCTTATCATTATATTTCAAGTACTTATATTTGAAGGTGGCATATATACTGGTCTTTTAAAATAATTCAACATGACAATCTCTTTTAATAAAGTGTATTAGACCACTTACATTTAATAAAATCGTTGATTTGGTTAAATATAAGTCTACCTTTTTATTATTAATTTTCTATTTGTACTATGTCTCTTTTTGTTTCTTGTCTTCTTTTGATTATTTAAATTACTTTAGTATTTCATTTAATTTATCTATTGAATTTTTCATTATATTTCTTCTATGGTTTTTATGCACTGCTGTAGAGGACTACAATATACACACCTAACTTCTGTATTCTACTTGAGATAATATTTTACTTCAAGTAAAATATAGCCTTACAACCAAATAGGTCCCTTACCATTCTTCCTTTATGCTGCAGTTGTGATATGTATTACATCTATGTAACATTTTAGGTATAAAACTACTGAAGACCCTCTGGGAAGGCTTTCCTCACTCTTTTCCTCACAAACACATTTCATTCACATTTTCCTCACAAACACATTTCATTCACATTCACGTTGCTTTCTTCATTGGTGCCTGGAAATGTAGCACTGCTTTAAGGACTATGAAAAAATTTGCAAGAGGAAAATGTTAACATGCTACAGAAGAAACATGGAGGGAATACTTTCTCCCTTCTGTCCTTCCTTTCTTCCTTCCTTTCTTCCTTCCTTTCTTTCTCCCTCCCTCCCTTCCTTCCTTCCTTCCTTCCTTCCTTCCCTCCTTTTTTTTCTTAATGAGAAAATCCTTTCCAGGTAGTCTCCAGCAGGTTTCCTTTTACAAATTATTGGCCAGAATTAGGACAAAGTCACTTCCAAAAAGAATCATCTAACCCTCATTCTTTTAAATTATTCCATCTTGCAAACACTGCAGTTCCATATTGTTATAAAGTGAAATTATTTATTATCTTACTAAGCCGCCCTTATGCCTTTTCTTGACTTCTAAAGCATCCTACCTTCTTATAATTTAGCTAAAATCAAAGGATGATGTCATTCACTTAGGCAAAATATTAGATTGGCACTAACCAATGTATTTCTTTACATTATCAGAAAAAGTGGGATTTTGTACAATGAGATAGTTAGGAATGGAAGGACAGCTTCAGAAATTTCTCTTTAAGAGGATGTATATATAAAGAGAATAATTGTGTTTGCCTTCTGTGTGTGAAAAAGTTTGGATATATAATTATAATTCCTTTGGGGTTAGAAAGAGGTATCTCATTTAAGTATTAAACATTATTTCTTTGATGCCTACTGACAATACATTTGTAATTTCTAAACTCTGTTGAAAAATATTTCCTCATTTTTTCTAATAATCTTCAAGTATTATTCTATTATATTCATGAGCAACTCCTCTCAATTAGACTACACCAGGGCAAGCTATTGCCTGAAGACCAAATCCTGTGCACCACAGGTTTTTTTTTTTCTTTTCTTTCTTTCTTTCTTTTCTTATTAGTCATCCATTTTATACACATCAGTGTATACATGTGAATCCCAATCACCCAGTTCATCACACCACCACCCCACCCCCCACCACTTTCCCCACATGGTGTCCATACGTTTGTTTTCTACTTCTGTGTCTCAATTTCTCCTCTGCAAACCAGTTCATCTGTACGATTTTCTAGGTTCCACATATATGCGTTAATATACGATATTTGTTTTTCTCTTTCTGACTTACTTCACTCTGTATGACAGTCTCTAGATTCATCTACTTCTCTACAAATGACCCAATTTCTTTCCTTTTTATGACTGAGTAATATTCCATTGTATATATGTACCACATCTTCTTTATCCATTCGTCTGTCGATGGGCATTTAGGTTGCTTCCATGACCTGGCTATTGTAAACAGTGCTGCAGTGAACATTGGGGTGCATGTGTCTTTTTTTCTCTGGATATATGCCCAGTAGTGGGATTGCTGGGTCATATGGTAATTCTGTTCTTAGTTCTTTAAGGAACCTCCATACTGTTCTCCATAGTGGGTGTATCAATTTACATTACCACCAACACTGCAGGAGGGTTCCCTTTTCTCCACACCCTCTCCAGCATTTGTTGTGTGTAGATTTTCTGATGATGCCCATTCTACCTGGTGTGAGGTGATAACTCATTGTAGTTTTGATTTGCATTTCTCTAATAATTAGTGATGTTGAGCAGCTTTTCATGTGCTTCTTGGCCATCTGTATGTCTTCTATGGAGAAATGTCTATTTAGCTCTTCTGCTCATTTTTGGATTGGGTTGTTTGTTTTTTTTATGTTGACCTGCATGAGCTTTTTGTGTATTTTGGAGATTAATCCTTTGTCAGATGCTTCATTTGCAAATATTTTCTCCCATTCTGAGGGTTGTCTTTTTGTCTTGTTTATGTTTCCTTTGCTGTGCAAAAGTTTTAAGTTTCATTAGGTCCCATTTGTTTATTTTTGTTTTTATTTCCACTGCTCTAGGAGGTGGGTCAAAAAGGATCTTGCTGTGATTTATGATAAAGTGTTCTGCCTATGTTTTCCTCTAAGAGTTTTATAGTGTCTGGCCTTACATTTAGGTCTTTGATCCACTTTGAGTTTATTTTTGTGTATGGTGTTAGGGAGTGTTCTAATTTCATTCTTTTACATGTAGCTGTCCAGTTTTCCCAGTACCACTTAGTGAAGAGGCTGTCTTTTCTCCATTGTATATACTTGCCTCCTTTGTCATAGATTAGTTGACCGTAGGTGCATGGGTTTATCTCTGGGCTTTCTATCCTGTTCCATTGATCTATATTTCTAGTTTTGTACCAGTACCATATTTTCTTGATTACTGTAGCTTTGTAGTATATTCTGAAGTCAGGGAGTCTGATTCCTCCAGCTCCGTTTTTTTCCCTCAACTGCCTTGGCTATTCAAGGTCATTTTTTGTTCTAGTTCTGTAAAAAGTGCCATTGATGGGGCTTCCCTGGTGGCGCAGTGGTTGAGATCTGCCTGCCAATGCAGAGGACACAGGTTCGAGCCCTGGTCTGGGAAGATGCCACATGCCGTGGAGCAACTAGGCCCGTGAGCCACAGCTACTGAGCCTGCGCATCTGGAGCCTGTGCTCCGCAACAAGAGAGGCCACGATAGTGAGAGGCCCGCACACCGTGATGAAGAGTGGCCCCTGCTTGCCCCAGCTAGAGAAAGCCCTCGCACAGAAACGAAGACACAATACAGCCAAAAATAAATAAATAAAAACAAAACAAACAAAAATGCCATTGGTAATTTGATAGGGATTGCATTGAATATGTAGACTGCTTTAGGTAGTATAGTCATTTTCACAGTGTTGATTCTCCCAGTCCAAGAACATGGTATATCTCTCCATCTGTTGGTATCATCTTTAATTTCTTTCATCAGTGTCTTATAGTTTTCTGCATACAGGTCTTTTGTCTCCCTAGGTAGGTTTATTCCTAGGTATTTTATTCTTTTTGTTGCAGTGGTAAATGGGAGTGTTTCCTTAATTTCTCTTTCAGATTTTTCATCATTCGTTTATAGGAATGCAAGAGATTTCTGTGCAATAATTTTGTATCCTGCAACTTTACCAAATTCATTGATTAGCTCTAGTAGTTTTCTGGTGGCATCTTTAGGATTCTCTATGTATAGTGTCATGTCATCTGCAAACAGTGACAGTTTTACTTCTCCTTTTCCAATTTGTATTCCTTTTATTTCTTTATATTCTCTAATTGCTGTGGCTAGGACTTCCAAAACTATGTTGAATAACAGTGGTGAGAGTGGACACCCTTGTCTTGTTCCTGATATTAGAGGAAATGCTTTCAGTTTTTCACCATTGAGAATGATGTTTGCTGTAGGTTTGTCATATATGGCCCTTATTATGTTGAAGTAAGTTCCCTCTGTGCTCACTTTCTGAAGAGTTTTTATCATAAATGGGTGTTGAATTTTGTCAAAAGCTTTTTCTGCATCTATTGAGATGATCATATGGTTTTTCTTCTTGAATTTGTTAATATGGTGTATCATATTGATTGATTTGTGTATATTGAAGAATCCTTGCATCTCTAGGATAAATTCCTCTTGATCATGGTGTATGATCCTTTCAATGTGTTCTTGGATTCTGTTTGCTAGTATTTTGTTGAGAATTTTTGCATCTATATTCATCAGTGATATTGGTGTGTAATTTTCTTTTTTTGTGGTATCTTTGGTTTTCGTATCAGGGTGATGGTGACTTCATAGAATGAGTTTGGGAGTTTTCCTTCCTCTGCAATTTTTTGCAAGAGTTTGAGAAGAATGGGTGTTAGCTCTTCTCTAAACGTTTGATAGAATTCACCTGTGAAGCCACCTGGCCCTGGAGTTTTTTGTTGGAAGATTTTTTTTTTTTTTTTTGTAGTACGCGGGCCTCTCACTGCTGTGGCCTCTCCCGCTGCGGAGCACAGGCTCCGGACGCGCAGGCTCAGCGGCCATGGCTCACGGGCCCAGCCACTCCGCGGCATGTGGGATCCTCCTGGACCGGGGCACGAACCCGTGTCCCCTGCATCGGCAGGCGGACTCGCAACCACTGCACCACCAGGGAAGCCCATGTTGGAAGATTTTTAAGCACAGTTTCAATTTCATTCCTTGTGATTGGTCTGTTCATATTTTCTGTTTCTTACTGTTTCAGTCTTGGAAGGTTATAGCTTTCTAAGAACTTGTCCATTTCTTCCAGGTGGTCCATTTTATTGGCATAGAGTTGCTTGTAGTAGTCTCTTAGCATGCTTTCTATTTCTGTGGTGTCTGTTGTAACTTCTCCTTTTTCATTTCTAATTTTATTGATTTGAGTCCTCTCCCTCTTTTTCTTGATGAGTCTGGCTAACAGCTTATCAATTTTGTTTATCTTCTCAAAGAACCAGGTTTTAGTTTTATTGGTCTTTGCTATTGTTTTCTTTGTTTCTATTTCATTAATTTCTACTCTGATCTTTATGATTTCTTTCCTTCTGCTAACTTTGGGTTTTGTTTGTCCTTCTTTCTCTAGTTTCTTTAGGTGTAAGGTTAGATTGTTTATTTGAGATTTTTCTTGTTTCTTGAGGTAGGCTTGTATAGCTATAAGCTTCCCTCTTAGAACTGCTTTTGCTGCATCCTATAGGTTTTGAATCGTTGTGTTTTCATTGTCATTTGTCTCTAGGTATTTTTTTTTTAAGTAATTAATTTATTTATTTTTGCGGTACGTGGGCCTCTCACTGTTGTGGCGTCTCCTGTTGCGGAGCACAGGCTCTGGACGCACAGGCTCAGTGGCCATGGCTCATGGGCCTAGCTGCTCCGCGGCATGTGGGATCTTCCCAGACCGGGGCACGAACCCCTGTCCCCTGCATTGGCAGGCGGACTCTCAACCACTGTGCCACCAGGGAAGCCCTGTCTCTAGGTATTTTTTGATTTCCTCTTTGATTTCTTTTGTGATTCCTTGGTTATTTAGTAACATGTTGTTTAGCCTCCATGTGTTTGTGGGGTTTTTTTACATTTTTTCCCTGTTATTCATTTCTAATCTCATAGCCTTGTGGTCAGAAAAAATGCTTGATATGATTTCAATTTTCTTAAATTTATTGAGGTTTGATTTGTGACCCAAGATGTGATCTATCCTGGAAAATGTTCCATGTGCACTTGAGAAGAAAGTGTAATCTGCTGTTTTTGGATGGAATGTCGTATAAATATCAATTAAATCTATCTGGTCTATTGTGTCAATTTAAATCTTGTGTTTCCTTATTAATTTTCTGTTTGGATGATCTCTCCATTGGTGTAAGTGAGGTGTTAAAGTCCCCCACAATTATTGTGTTACTGTCAATTTTCTCTTTTAGAGCTGTTAGCAGTTGCATTATGTATTGAGGTGCTCCTATGTTGGGCACATATATATTTATAATTGTTATATCTTCTTCTTGGATTGATCCCTTGATGATTATGTAGTGTCCTTCCTTATCTCTTGTAACATCTTTATTTTAAAATCTATTTTATCTGATATGAGTATTGCTGCTCCAGCTTTGTTTGTATTTCCATTTGCATGGAATATCTTTTTCTATCGCCTGACTTTCACCCTGTATGTGTCCCTAGGTGTGCAGTGGGTCTCTTCTGGCCAGCATATATATGAGTCTTGTTTTTGTATACATTTATCAAGCCTGTGTCTTTTGGTTGGAACATTTAATCCATTAGCGTTTAAGGTAATTATCGATATGTATGTGCCTGTTACCATATTCTTATTTGTTTTGGGTTTGTTTTTGTTGGTCATTTTCTTCTCTTGTGTTTCCCCCTTAGAGAAGTTCCTTTAGCATTGGCTGTAGAGCTGGTTTGGTGGTGCTAAATTCTCTTAGCTTTTGCTTGTCTGTAAAGCTTTTGATTTCTCCATTGAATCTGAATGAGATTTTGCTGGGTAGAGTAATCTTGGTTGTAGGCCCTTCCCTTTCATCACTTTAAGTATATCATGCCACTCCCTTCTGGCTTGTAGAGTTTCGGCTGAGAAATCAGCTGTTAACCTTATGGGAGTTCTCGTGTATGTTATTTGTCGTTTTTCCCTTGCTGCTTTCAATAATTTGTCTTTAATTTTTGCCAGTTTGATTACTCTGTGTCTTGGCGTGTTTCTCCTTGGGTTTATCCTGTATGGGACTCTCTGTGCTTCCTGGACTTGGGTGGCTATTTCCTTTCCCATGTTATGGAAGTTTTCAACTATAATCTCTTCAAATATTTTCTCGGGTCCTTTCTCTGTCTCTTCTCCTTCTGGGACCCCTATAATGTGAATGTTGTTGCATTTAATGTTGTCCCAGAGGTCTCTTAGGCTGTCTTCATTTCTTTTCATTCTTTTTTCTTTATTCTGTTCTGCAGCACTGAATTCCACCATTCTATCATCCAGGTCACTTATCCGTTCATCTGCCTCAGTTATTCTGCTGTTATTTCCTTCTACTGCATTTCTCATTTCAGTTATTGTATTGTTCATCTCTGTTTGTTCTTTAATTCTGCTAGATCTTTGTTAAGCATTTCTTGCATCTTCTCCATCTTTGCCTCCATTGTTTTTCTGAGGTCCTGGATCATCTTCACTATCATTCTGAATTCTTTTTCTGGAAGATTGACTATCTCCATTTCATTTAGTTTTTTTTTCTGGGGTTTTACCTTGTTTCTTCATCTGGTACACAGCCCTCTGCCTTTTCATCTTGTCTATCTTTCTGTGAATGTGGTTTTTATTCCACAAGCTGCAGGATTGTCATTCTTCTTGCTTCTGCCGTCTGCCCTCTGGTGGATGAGGCTATCTAAGAGGCTTGTGGAAGTTTCCTGATGGGAGGGACTGGTGGATGGTAGAGCTGGCTGTTGCTCTGGTGGGCCGAGCTGAGTAAAACTTTAATCCACTTGTCTGCTGATGGGTGGGGCTGGGTTCCCTCCCTGTTGGTTGTTTGGCCTGAGGCGACCCAACAGTGGAGCCTACCCGGGCTCTTTGGTGAGGCTAATGGCGGACTCTGGGAGGGCTCATGCCAAGGAGCACTTCCCAGACCTTCTGCTGCCAGTGTCCTTGTCCCTTGGTGAGCCACAGTTGCCCCCCGCCTGCAAGAGACCCTCCAACTCTAGCAGGTAGGTCTGGTTCAGTCTCCCCTGGGGTCACTGCTCCTTCCCCTGGGTCCCGATGTGCACACTGCTTTGTATGTGCCCTCTGAGAGTGGAGTCTGTGTTTACCCCAGTCCTGCCGAAGTCCTGCAATCAAATCCCACTAGCCTCCAAAGTCTGATTCTCTAGGAATTCCTCCTCCCGTTGCCGGACCCCCAGGTTAGGAAGCCTGACGTGGGGCTCAGAACCTTCACTCCAGTGGGTGGACTTCTGTGGTGTAAGTGTTCTCCAGTTTGTGAGTCACCCACCCAGCAGTTATGGGATTTGATTTTATTGTGATTGCGCCCGTCCTACCATCTCATTGTGGCTTCTCCTTTGTCTTTGCATGTGGGGGTATCTTTTTTTGTGAGTTCCATTGTCTTCCTGTTGATGATTGTTCAGCAGTTAGTTGTGATTCCAGTGTTCTCAAAAGAGGGAGTGAGAGCATGTCCTTCTACTCCACCATCTTGAACCAATCTCCCACCACCTGTTTTTGTAAATAAAATACTATTAAAGTACAGCCACACCTATTCATGTACCAATTGTCTGTGGATGCTTTCTCATTACATTGGGAGTTGAGTAGTTGCACTAATGACCGTACAGCCCACAGGACCTAAAATATTTATTGTCTGGCCTTTTATAGAAAAAGTTTGCTGACCCCTGACCTAGTGTATCCAGTAGCCATTTTCCTGTATCCTACCTTACACTTATTCGATGATGTGATACTCTACATGAATACCATCCCTGCAGCTGGTACTCAACTTAAATTCCCAATTCAGATATTGATGTTGCTCATAGGTCTAGAAGCCACTAACATAGGGACCTTTTGAGTTACATGTTTACAGTCACTGCTGTCAGGGTGCCAGATATCTCTGGTTGTCATTGGCAAGGATATTTGTGGTCCTTTGAAATCCTTGATATGATAGAGCTGAGCTGTGTTCTCATGTGCCGTAAGTGTGCATAACCATACCAAGTGTATAAGCAGAAAATATCCAAATCTCCCATTTTTGTAATACAGTTTTAAAATTACTACTTTTATTGTCCAATATATTCAAAATCTTAATGAAACAGTTTCTTGTCAGGTTTGGATTTTGTTTTCTTCTGTACATTATTTCAGGATTTGCTCGTGAGTTTATTGGCTAGGACAGAAAATAGATTTTAGTGACCAACACTGTATTGGACACAGAATTACCTTTCCGTCTAGGAAACTGAGATTTTTTCTTTGTAACTTTTGTGCATTTCTCTCTCTCCCACTTTAGCGTGAGTTTCTTCTCAGAAAGCTGCTTGTGCCTTTAGGTAAATGAACAGCTTGTAGTTCATCTTCACCACTCCTTCAGAGACTTAAATGCATATGTCTCCATTTCACCTGGGCATAATTTAAGTTCTAATTGTGAATCCTTTAACCATGAGTCCACTACACTCAATCCTTAAAACAATTCTGGAGGAAGATAGTGCCCACACTACTGTGTAATGAGAAAATTAATGCTTAGAGAGGTTATATAAATTGTTCTGTTTTAAGCAGCATAAACCAGGTGAAAACCAGACTTCTAACTTGTGTTCTTGCTATCAGACCAGGGTGCCAACATCTGGGATAGTCACACATTTCTTTTTATATTTAATTGTTTTATTTCTATATTTAAAAATTAAAACTACTGGAGAAAAACTGAAAAGGAGTCCCAAGTCAAGGAGACACCAGAAAAGGACAGCTTTGGAATTGGGAAACAACAGTTTCATGATTTACCTTTTGTGACTTAGCATATTAATTGACTGATTTATGTGAAAGAGCTTCAGATTTTTTCTTTAAGCACCATCTGGCTAGAGCTCTTTCCTTCCCCCTGAAGTCTTCTTGAATCAATGATCATGTCCCAAGAGCTTGGGCCCCGAACACATAGCCTTCACTAAATGAGTGCCTTGGTCTATTACATCAGTCATTAAATTTCACTGAATTTCAACCATTTAGAGTACCTGTAATGGGCAGAAGAAAGAACAAAGCACTGTAAATGCATGATCTATTTTTCTGGTTTTCAAATATGGTATCTTCCCAGACTAGGGAGACACAAATGGGCTGACACAGGCAGTCCATCAGACCATTTGTGATTAGCTTGTCACTCTCCAAAGAAAATTAGGCTTCTGGAGGTGGGGGTGAAATATTTATTTAATGTTTAAAGATCTCTAGTCTTTTGATTGAAGCTTTTGAAAAGCTATGAGCAAACAATAAAATAGCTTGTCAAGTAAGTAGTATCTTGAAATGGTATTTAAAGAATATCATTTATACAGATATAATATTCATATAAAATAGCAATAAATCTAGAATTATTCAGAATTTCATTTTAAACACCTTGTGAGGTTTACAAATTAGTAAACTTTGCATCTCTCCTTTATTAATACCACATGAAGCTAAGTAGAAATTTATTAAGCACTGGCTGATAGTTTTTATTTTGTCTTAAATAAACTGAACACAAGATTTTAAGCATTTTATATATTTTCATGAAGTACATGAAAAACATCAACAGTGCTTCTCCAAAATCTGTTATTCTGTCCAAGAACTATTAGCTTGGTTTGTAGCATGTCACCCTTTCTTTATCTGAACTGTATTATTTATGCTTCTGCTTTGCTGCATTTTTTTTTGTTGTTGTTCTTAATTCTTAAGAAAAAATTCTTTTTTTTTAAGAAGAAAAAACCAGGATGGTTTAATTTGTAGAGTCAAGAGTTGTTTGTTCTTGATTACAGCACTCAAGATGCAAATTGCGTTCACCTCTTGGAACAGAAATGGCATCATGCCACTTTCCTGGGATATTTAATCCAGACAGACTTTTTTCCTGAGTAACCTTTATCTATGTGTCTGCCACCAATTACCTTTTCTCCCTTTTTACAGTGATCTGTAAACTCTCTCGTCCAGAATACTTGAGAAATGAGGTCTTTAGCTCAGCTGAGTAACCATAGATGGTTCAGAATCATTGATTTTTCAGTGGATTGATACATTCTCAATTCCAGCTCAAGAGCCAGCTTATTCAACTTGTCTTTTGATGATTTTGAAGACACTTGGAAAATGAAGGTTAAGTAGTTTGCACCATTATCAGTATGCAGCAGAGCATCAACTCAAATTCAAATGTGTCTGCTTCTAAAGCTTTTATTTTATCATAATTTGAGTTGAGAATTAATTACTTGTAGCATACTTATGAATAGAACATTAATTTTACCTTTGGTTTACCCCAAATTCTTTTATATCTTTCATTGCTTTTTATTATACTGCCCCACTTTGAACTCATACAATACCACAGTCCAAATGCTCTCAGAACCCTAATAAAATTTTAAAAGAAAAATTCCAAGTCTGAGTTCACAGATTCTTACATTCCAAGTCTACCTTGTAGTCTTATATTCAACAAAAGATAAGGTCTATCAAACTAGAGAATCCAAATAGGAAAAATTAACCATAATGTACCTGATAAGCCTTGAACAATCTAATATATGGCTTATGATTTTTGTTTTCTAATCTGCTCTAGTCATTCAAAATGTTACTCTGAAAAAAAAACCAGTGGGTTGTATTTGGAAAGTGTATGAGTCTAGTATTGGCTTAGATTATAGACTCATCTTCATATACCACAAATATCCTTGTAGGAGTCATATTTCATCTGTCACTTTCAATTCCTTACTGGTCAACAGTAGTGTAGACTTGTTACTGTGCTTGAGGGAACTCCCTTCCAACACTTGTTTTGTGTCGTTTCCTCTTTTAATTAAGTGGTTTATGATACTGTACAAAGATATTATACTGAGAGTAAGTCCACTAGTTTATGAGCTCATCCAGAGCTTATTCAGAGCTCACAGTTTCAGATACATGGTTGACAATGAACAATTATATTAAAATATGGGAAGGAGGAATAGTAAGCTGTGACAAAGCGAGAGAGAGGCATGGACATATATACACTACCAAACGTGAGGTAGATAGCTAGTGGGAAGCAGCCGCATAGCACAGGGAGATCAGCTCGGTGCTTTGTGACTGCCTGGAGGGGTGTGATAGGGAGGGTGGGAGGGAGGGAGATGCAAGAGGGAAGAGATATGGGAACATATGTATATGTATAACTGATTCACTTTGTTATAAAGCAGAAACTAACACACCATTGTAAAGCAATTATACTCCAATAAAGATGTAAAAAAAAAAATTCACTTATAAATAAGAAAGCCTCTGGGTATTACTTTAGAAGTTCACTTATCTCTTATCATTTGAGTATCATTTGTTAAATGAGTGTCCAACTTGAATTTCCTGAAGGCAATACAATGGATGAATCATTTGTCCTTAGAAAGTAGACTATTATGGATCAGAAACTGTACTCAGAGACATTCAATGATTAGCAAAGGAGACAGGCTCCTGTACTATCATAAAGTTTTCATTCTAATGCAGGAAACTGTGAAAAAATCAGATTAGGCAATTACAAAGTATTAATGTCACTAAGAAAACAAATAAGGGACTAGAAAAGACAATACTAGAATGAGGATTTAGTTACATAGGGTGGTCAGAAAAGTACCACCTTTGATTAGATAACAGTTAAGCTGAAAACTTGAGGATGAGAAGGAACTCGTGCATGGAACTATGGAAGAACATTACAAACACACTGAGGAAGGAATATTTTGATGTGTTCAAAACCTGAAGAAAGACCAGTGAGGCTAGAGTGTAGTAAATACAGAGAGAGAAGGATATACAGTGAAGTTAAAGAGATAGGCAATTGCTACATAGTGGAGGGTCTGTAGCCATGGGAAAGAATTTCAGTATTATTCTAAGTATAAGAAGAAATAAAAGGGCTTCCCTGGTGGCACAGTGGTTGAGAGTCCGCCTGCCGATGCAGGGGACACAGGTTCGTGCCCCGGTTCAGGAGGATCCCACATGCCACAGAGCGGCTGGGCCCATGAGCCATGGCCGCTGAGCCTGCGCGTCCGGAGCCTGAAAAAAAAAAAAAAAAAAAAAAAAAAAAAAAGAAGAAGAAGAAATAGCTTTTGTCAGAGAAATGACATGACTTAATGAACTGGAGGATGTAAAGATTATAAGTGGGAAACTCAGTTTGAGGTTTAGGGTTTTGTTCTTTGATAGTTCCATGCATGAGTTCTTTCTCCATGCATGAGTCAACAAAAATAATCCTCTGTGCTCTCTTTTGCTTGGAAGACCTCTGGTCCTATATTTTAGCTAAAGCATTTTGTTTTTTTAAATGATCTTGAGACATGAAGGTGTGGTAACAAATGATAAAACAGTACACATTTTTTTCCTTCTGAATCACACTATGAAAACATGGGACGCCTCCTACTAAAACCCACATTTTCACTTACAAGTAAAGACAGGGACTTCCCTGATGGTACAGTGGTTAAGAATCTGCCTGCCAATACAGGGGACACAGGTTCAATCCCTGGTCCGGGAAGATCTCACATGCTGCGGAGCAACTAAGCTCGTGCGCCACAACTACTGAAGCCCTGTGCTCTGCAACAAGAGAAGCCACCGCAAGGAGAAGCCTGCCCACCACAACAAAGAGTAGCTCCTGGTGTGGCAACTAGAGAAAGCCCGCACACAGGTGCAGCAACGAAGACCCAACACAGACAAAAAATAAATAAAATAAGAAAAAAAGAAGTAAAGACAAAGACGTACTCATCATTTATCGCTGAAAATTTATTTTAAACCCATGTTCTAAATTACGGGGATATTTTTCTCATAGTTGTCTGTCTCAAAGGGAAAGAAGAGCCATTCTCACGTAATTCAGTTAAAATGTATTAAACTCAATTTATGTTTAAAGTAATAAAAAGATCATTAAAGTTTGTGTTAAACAGTTGTAAAACATATTGCAATTCTATATTATGGTCAGCTAAGAGGGATCAAGAGCCAGGGAAAGTGAGAAATAAATGTAAATAATCAGAAGGTAAGAAAAACAGAGAAATTCATCAGAAATGAATCTTGGTGAACTAAAGTCACTCAGCACAACTTTTTCATTGCTATGTGCATTATCAGATTACTATCACCTGTTATCTGTGTTCCTTCAGGAATTAAAAGACACCGCTATTCAGGGCACAGTAGATATTGGGAATAACGGACTCCCATTCTCAGCTATTTATTCTTCATTCTTAAGTATGTAACTGTGGTGATGGATGTAAACTAGACTTAAATTGTGGTGATCATTTCACAGTATATACAAGTATCGAATCATTATGTTGTAAAGCTGATACTAATATAATGTTATATGTCAATTATACCTCTACAACACACATTTAAGGGAGAGAGAGGGAGAACTATTTCTGTACTTTTGAGGCAGTGGCTTGGAGAAATTAAGCCTAGGACTGTATTGGACCCCAGGCTTATGTCTTTTTCCTCTCTTACTTACCACATATGAGGGCCAAATCCAGAATAAATTTTCATGTTAACAAAGGGAATTCAGAAACCCACCACATTTTATAACAAAGAAAACAATTGATATAACAATTTAGCAGATTTATTAGATAAATAATAACAGTCACTAACATAATCTGAATTCATACCATGTACCAAAACTCATGTTTACTGCTTATATAAATAAGTAAAAAATTACTTCATTCGCTCTTCACAAAAACTCAGTGAGTTAGTACTGCTGTTCTCTTTTACAAAGGAGAAAACAGGCTAAATAAGATTAAGCCACTTGCCCAAGGTAACAGATAACAAATGGGAGACATATTCAAAATCAGATCTATTTGACACACCATCTTTTCCGTGGGAACATTTTCTAGCTTATTTTTCTTACCCAACAGTCAAAACAGCTAGTAGTTCAGGAAATTTTCGTACAAGTTGAAAAACTTCAGTAGTCTTCTAAGGCACCATAAAAATATACCATTTGTTACAAGTCAAAATCATCAGATAGTTGTTGTCATGAGAAGACTGGCCAGAAATACTACCTTCCTTATTTGTACCTTGATTTAATTGCCAGTTTCCCTTACATTAGTGTTTCCACAGTTCTTACCTGGCAGTCCTGTCATCCTCTAAATTTGGAGGGGAGAGCCACAGGTAGTGATGTCTTATACAGCCACAACCGTATCTCAAACAGATAATTCACACTACCATAGATAGAAATTTACAAAGTGCAGAACCTAAGTTTGATTTTCTAATTGCTCTCTACAATTAAGTTCTTTATTCAGGGTAAAACTCTAAAACTTTGTAATACATTAATCAGATTATACCAAACAACTTCCCACATAAATTCTTGTCTGCGCCTGTCAATGTTATTCTCACATTTTAGCTTCATAACTAGCATTGATTAACATTATGTAAATAGTTACCACTATTATTCTCAGTATGAACTGAAAACTGAGAATAAGATGAAACCACCTGCTCAAGGTCTGAAGTAAATCAAATGGAGGTACACTGAATATCTCCGAAACCTAAAAATACAGGAGCTTTTAAATGTTACCCAAACAAGTTAAGCTGTTACATTTAAATATACCTATATAGAGAGTTTGAGAAGTATCCAAACTTAAATTAGAACCCAGCCAACATATAATCTATTTCAGTAATGTTGCACAACATGAATAATTATATTGATTTTTGAACATAACGAGGATTCTAGAGGAAACACGTTTTAATACTTGAGCTTTGTGCTTATTCATTCTGAATACTGATATCTTTATATATATTAAAAACTAAGCAAATAAGGGTTATATGAAGTGAGAGTGTTTATTCCTAAAGAGATCATTGGTGATTTTTATTCAGGAAACAGATGAGGCTTAAGAAACTAGTCCTGGGAAAATCAGCCATAACTTAGTGGTTCTCCTTTCCCAGTCCCGTTAGAAGTTTGATTTGGTTTAGAACCATGTTCTAAGTCAAGCAGCAGACATTACATGAAAACTCTAACAATGGAAAGCAGATCTCTGAGACTCGCCTCCTAGAGAAGATCAAAGAGCTCTCTTTTTAAAATTCTGTTAAATTCCTAGATTCTTCAAGTCTTCCTATGTCATATTTCTTAAACAATTCAATTACCAGTTCAAATTTGAACAAAGAATATATTCTAAAATATCAGAACTTTGTTTCCTATAAGTGAGGAAGGAAGTTTACCACATGAATAGTTAATATCACAATCCAAAGACATGCATATTTCAACAAGAGACATACATATCCATGATCCACTTGTAACCAATTTGTATGTTGCCCAGGTTGTTTTGTTTTCTAAACTTATCCTGCATATGTTATAATAATGAACACCACAAATGTGCCCCCCAGCTAACCCCTATGACTTGAAATACATTGTAAAATGAACTTTCTATATAAAAATATTTACTGAATGAAAGGATAATATTAACATAAGACTTTTATTATTACATTATGAAGCTTGTGATATGGTCTTTTTTATGCTCGTGGGTAAGTCATCTTAAAATAGTTTGGCTTTGTCTCCTTTCCCATTTTCATACCTATGTATAATAATCACACACAAAATCCATATGGGGATTTATTTTATTCAAAAGGTTCCTTTTTCATATTCCTAATTTATAATGTATTTGAAATATTTTTATTATTATTGAGGCTTTTTCACATGAGGATATGTTTTGTGATCAAGAAAAAATTTTTTTCTTTAAAACCAATGAAACACTGATATCTTACTTACTTTCACATGTCACCTATTTCAATGTCAGGCTATTTCCATTGTTAGCCTTTATATCATTTTTTGGGTTCCGGATTAGTTCTAGTGGTTGCTAATTTTACTTTTAATAATTTAAACAATGTAATGTGATTTATAGGGAAGGCATAAACTGAGGGAAAGTTGATTAAGTCAGTTATGGATAAGCTTAACTTCCCTATCTTCCTTTCATATTCACTAATACCCATGTCTTATCAAACACTCCAGAATGAATTTTTG
The DNA here is from genome assembly GCF_000442215.2 of Lipotes vexillifer. Classification (NCBI taxonomy): domain Eukaryota; kingdom Metazoa; phylum Chordata; class Mammalia; order Artiodactyla; family Lipotidae; genus Lipotes; species Lipotes vexillifer. The sequence continues at coordinate 947,623 of NW_006794161.1, read as the reverse complement.
GATTGACTGAGGTTTTACTAAGTTTCTGGGCAAGGATCCACGTCAGATGAAGTGATGCATTCCTCTATGATGGATTTCTGTATGCATCACTGGTGAAATGCTGGAAGGACCACTCGAACTGATGGATCGTGTTCTTTATGTTCAAGGTAAAGGCTGCCTAGGAACTCTTGATTTGGCTTAAACTTGCTTTGAGCCAAATAGTCCCATATACATACAAGAAAGACAAACACTACCAAGGGATTTATTTTCCACAAGAAGCTGTCCACCACCAGCCAAAGAAAACAAACATCAAGGAAAAAAAACTCTTATGATGTAATTAGAACTCACTCTGAAAATTCTTTTTCTCTCTCTCCCAGAGAATAATTGAAGGCAGTTTAGTGGTCAAAGGTCAATCTATGCCTAAAAGGATTTACTGCAGAATTTCTTGACTTCTTTTTCACCATAGGTTTGAGCAATAAGGTAGAAACTTCTTATTTGCCTGAAACAAAAAGTTCCTGCATGAGGTCAATAATCTGTCTGTCTGTCCAGACGGATTATTCTTGTCCTTCACATTCTTCCCAAAAAGGAAATAGAAAAGCTGCTTTGTTTTTGGCACTGAGATTTTTTTCTCCCTTTGAAATAGTCTTAGATCTATAAAAACATCTCTCAGATCTATAAAAATATGTTATAATTTGTTTTTCATTTATTATCAGTTTAATTATATTACTGTTTATTGGAAAAGTAACTTTAGTCTAAACTAAAATTCATTAATATTTTACAATAAATCAGAATATGAGTAGAATATGAATAGTATAGTTATGCTGCACAGAACTCCAAGGAGTGTAATATATGTGGACTATTCACAAGGTGAATTCCCACTAAGAAATTATGTAACTAATGTAGCACTGTAGCAAATTAAATAACATAACAAATGACACTTTCATGGAATGGAAAAGAGAAAGGGAAGGAAGGAAGGAAGGAAAGTAGGAAGAAGGAAAGAAGGAAGGACAGACAAAGCTTTAAATTCTGTGTACATGTATCATAGTATCACTTCCCTCTCCTCAGAATAAAAAGCCTGTTTTGTTCAGATCGATGTATTATTTTTAGTCTAGAAAACTTCCTTGAACTAAATGCAATGTGAGCGTCAAACCAAATTCTGTAAGATAATATATAAATTTATTTTACAAACAAATTAATTGAAAGAACAAGGTATGTATGCTGTTTTGGATGATAATTTTTTTCTGATAAAATATTTTGATGAGTTAAAGGCAAGTTATTCAGAAACATGTGGATTAAATTTTTTTCTTCAAATACACAAGGGTTTAAAGAAATACAAGTCTGAGCATTTGGTAAAATACTTGGCAAATTTTTTGAAAAGTTATCTGGCTTAAAGTATGACCGGGTTCACCCATCCCTTTAGGAGACCAGCTGTTGATATGTCATTAAAGGAGAAAAAAAATAAAGGTCATTTCAGCTGTGTCTGCAAGCAGGCGTGTCAGATGTAGACACATACTGCAAGAGGTCACTTTATGTGTGTGTCTGAATGGACAAAGAGAAAGAAAGAAAGAAAAGTGTTCAAACTCCAGTAGCAAAGATATAAACTTTTATTGGTAGGAGAGGTTTTTACAGAACATAGCACATTCTTTTCAAAGCATACATTTTTGGAATGGCAACAATGAAGAATTTCATCCCCATGGAGAACCCATTTGTATGTCTCGTGGGGTGGGCAAATGTGCCAAACCTGCCACTATGAAGTAATTGGCAGCAAGGGTGGGAAAAAGAAAAACCTCATTTTAATGGTGAATTTAAATCTCAGAAGTCCACAGACTGCTTCTTCCTTAGGGGAAGTGCAAACAGTGAGCAACTTGTTGTTGAATAGGAATTTTCAATGGCTGAGATCAAAAGCAAGCCTCAGCAATGTTGCCCAAAAGGCAGGGCTGCCTGTGGGAATGGGCAGCACAGGATTGGTTGCTTAGGTGGTGTGTTTTATGAAGCTACTGACTGATGGCTTATCAGTCAGCCACCATCATTCATTATTGTCCTGAACATTGCTTCTAAAAAGTTTATGGCTTAAGCTGTTATGAAACAACCTTTTAATTTTCCAGTTAATGACTTAACAGGGAATAAAGTATAGGATTGCAAATGAGTGGGAGCTCCCCATAGCAAACCCTGCTCAACTGACAATTTTTCCAAGATGTGGTCTAGATACAGGGTGATAGATAGAACCACTGATGTGCTCTGTACTCTTTCATCAAGTGGACATTCAACAACTGTCAATGTATACTCAGAAAAACCTTAGTGGAGAAAGTAGAGTCAAGTGCTGAAGTATGAAAAGTTAAGTAAGGGTCATTAGAAGAAAGGACAGTAACAGTAGTATGCCTTTTATTTGGAGGTTTATAATTCTCCAGAACTTTCAAATGTATTCATAGATTTGATCCTTACAGCAATGCTAGATTCCTGACTGAATTGAATAGCAATAATAACAGTATCAGCCCAAGTTGTTTATATGATTTACTATGATGTTGACTTGTAGACCCTGTCTCCATTCGGATTGTAATAGTCACTCATCCTTAGAGGTTGCTTGTTTACATCAAGGGTTATGGTATCAATTTCAGTTTCACCTAAATAAGAATTAGTTTGAGAGATAGTTTGTTTCAAACTTCGAAGAAAGATCTAAAGTTTCTCTTCCTTGTATATGCCTTACATTCTTCACCCTTAGAAAAATAACCATCAATATTTTTACACAGCTTCCAAGCCATATTCCACTTGATGGCTGATTGCTGAGCATATCTTATAAATATTCCTGGCTGCAAGAGAGTGTGAGAAATGACTGTGGAGCTGGATTGGGAATATTTTTTTCAGCCAACCTGCAGCATCTGTCACAGACCCAATTCTGAAATTCACTGGGACAGTGAGGAGGACAGTTATGTCCTATCCAGACTAGTGAGGACCACCAGGAGGCTTTCAAGCCCACCTAACTTCATGATATGACTGAAAATTTTATTTCTAATGCCATCTTTTGGTCATTCAAATTAGAGGGATTAGGAAAACTGAAAAAAAAATAAAACCCTACAGGGCAACCACATAGTTTTTTAATAAGCTCACTCACTTCCAGCTGAATAGGAATAGCTCAAGGGGCAGAGGGTGAGGATTGACAGAGAATATCACTTCATGGGAAGGACAGAATCTCACCTCTTCTAGAGCTGGGGCAAAAGTTCACGGCAGAATGAGGCCTCTGAATTCTAGGAACTGCTGTCAGGCCACGTTGGTGCTCCTTCTGATCTCACCCATTTTGAACTCCTCTGAAATGCTCAGAGAAAAACTCTACAGCCTTAGGAGATAAAGGTATAGCTTGGGTGCAGTAGATAGAATTGCATCTGATGTATCTCTGCTTTCACAGAATCTAGCAAAGTGTGCCAAATGATGTAGTGAAATCTTTCTTGCCTAACCTCTGATCGTTAACACCATATGTCCTTGAACCTCAGTTTCCTCTTTAGTTTCTTTTAATGACAGATATATAATGTAGATAAACTCACTTTGAAATTTTAAAATACTACATATATGTTATGAATATATTAGAAATGCTACATAATATCTCCATTGCTGTTTCTTAATTATACAGACATAATATTTAATAGCTTCAAATACTACGGATATTCTCCTTGACATCTTTCCATACCATAAACATGTAAAAATATACTTCTGTTTTCTATATAAGACTTAATAAAAATAATTTCACTTTTAATTTAAAAAATGAGTTTTGAACATTTATGTTTTCTTAATTGGCATTTGTAGAAATGAAGTTTATTTATCAATGGCATAGAACAAGAGAAGAGCTCACAAACCTTCCGAAATAATGATATAAAAAATACCACTAGGAAAACTAATTATTCTGATAGAGATTGATGAAGCTTCAGCTGTAATTCTTAATATAGGTACTCTTTACAAGCATTTGCCTTTTTGTTTGTATCAGGCATCTGAACATTTGTTTTGTTTTGGAGCGAATACTCTCCAGTGTGAGTCTTCGTGAGAAGAAATATTCCCTATCTAAATATGTAAGACAAGCGAGACAAATACAGCCTCTTCTCTCCATGACACACTGGGGCATGGACGTGTGTCCTATACTTGGCCAATCGATCCTTATTGGAGACTTTGGATCTTAAATTTGTGACACTAGGATGTAGAAACAGTAGCAGAATCATTCATGGAGAGTGGGGAGTGGTAGCAGCATACAGTGGTCAGCAGTCATGGTAACCTTGTGAGCCCAGCAATAGCACTGCGTACCCAGTGGCAGAAATGTCACCTCTGTTGCTACTGATAGCTTAATAATTAGACTATTCTGGGCCTGGCCTTGGCTGTACTCCCTTTTCTCTAGCCTCTATTAGTGCCTGCCTATTTGCTAAAACATTGTCAAGTCTCTCCATCAATTTGGTGAGCTACTTATTATATTTTGTTTTGTTTGTGGGTATCAGTTTCTGTTCCTCACAAGACTCCTGCCTGATCCTTACACAGATTTCTATATGAATGTATATATTTGCTAGCATCTTAATGCCATATGTAAAACAAATTCATACCTTATTAATGATTACCTTCCATGTACTTTAGTATCTACTTTATGGTTGTTTTAAAACACTAAGAAGCCCTTGAACAGATGAAGAGCTGTAGCTTCCAAAGGTAAAAAAACAAACAAATAAACAAAAACTCATGAATTATGTATCAGGTAGTGAATAATCTCCATACTTTGGCAAAATCAAGTAATATAAGTTAGCTATTTGGTTATAACTTTTGCTTTAAAACAGTTAAATATTTACAAATAAATAACACCATTACCTTTAGGAAAGAATTGGTAAATCATTCAAACTGAAATATAGATAAATAGAGCCAATAGAAATATTTAGACTAGCATTTCTAACTACCTTTTTATGTTACATTACTTTTAAAATGTTCATATTTTACAGGTGCTATGTCTAGGTGGGATGCTTTCTTTTAAAAAATATACTGTTATTGAAAAATTCATACATTTTAAATAATTTTTATATTTTGATTATTTTTCATCTTGATTTTTTTCTAATTAAGAAATACTTATATAGCAGAATATAATTTAACTGTCAGGAAATAGCTTAATGAAACAAATAATAAACAAACACAAACAAAACAAAAATAATTTGGTCAGCAAACTTGCCTTTAAGTTCCCACTTGGCAGTTGTTTGCCTTTGTTAAACCACCTTATACATCTGAATCTGGTAATTTACCTGATAAAAACATAGAAGTTATAACCATACTCCCAGGATTTTAAAGACTAACTGAGGTAACATTCTTGAATGAACATTATAAATAGTTGAACATATATGTTACTGCTATTGTAAATCTTTGATTGAACCCAGCTTCACTTAATTATGCATTTCACACATTATCTTAAAATTATTATTTTCAAATTTTCTAATCTTTTTTATTGAAGTGTAATTGACTTATTAGTTTCAGGTGTATAAAAGTTATTCGCTATTTCTATCCATTATAAAATGATCACCACTGATAAGTCTAGTTACCATCTGTCACCATACAAAGTTGTTGCAATATTATTGACTATATTCCCTATGCTGTACATTACATTACCTTTATTTATTTATTTTATAACTGGAAGTTTGTACGTCTTAATTTCCTTCACAAATTTCACTCATCTCCCCATGCCCTCCTCTCTGGCAACCACTAGTTTGTTCTCTGTATCTATGACTCTGTTTCTGATTTGTTATGTTTGTCTGTTTTGTTTTTTAGATTACTCATGTAGGTGAAATCATATGGTATTGTTCTTTGTCTGACTTACTTTACTTAGCATAATACTCTCTAGGTCCATCCGTGTTGTCACAGTTGGCAAGTTTTCATTCTTTTTTATGGCTGAGTAATATTGCATTGTATTTATGTACCACATCATCTTTATTCATTCATCTATTGATGGACACTGAGGTTGATTCAGTATGTTGGCTGTTGTAAATAATGCTGCAATGAACATAAAGGTACATACATCCTTTCAAATTAGTGTTTTGGTTTTCTTCAGAAAACTACCCATAAGTAGAATTGTTGGATTGTAAGGTTCTTCTATTTTTAATTATTTGAGGAACTTCCATACTTTTTCTAAAGTGGCTGCATCATTTTACCTTCCCACCAACAGTGCATGAGATTTCTTTTTTTCACCACATCCTGGCCAACACATGTTATTTGTTGTCTTTTTGATGCTAGCCATCTGACTGGTGTGAGGTGATACTGTAGTTTTGATTTGCTATAATGAGAACCGGCACTAAAATTCAGGCGATCCATTTCATATATTAACTCTGCACCTGATGCTTCCTGTTTGCTTGGGAGATTTATTTCTGAGTGGGCTATGGTTGTTTAATTTTAAAAAGTAGGTGGTGGATTTAAAGGTTCTTAAATTTTCTTTCAATTTGGAAATTCTATGAATGTGATATATATGTAGCAGTTACTTAGCAAAACTATTTCATTCTCTTCTTCAAAGGACATATATTAAAATTGATGGTACAGAAATATGTATAAAAATGTAATTACATAGGAGTGATCCTATGTAGAAAGCTGTGATCATCAGGATGGACAAGCTAGGGTGCATCAATTGCAGCATGATTTGTAAGGAATGGAACATTTCCACCTGGCCAGAATAGGTTTCTTGCCTCTATCTCCTCAACTGAACTGCTGGCTTAAAACTCTCACAATAAAACTAATGATAATAAACACATTTGAAGGCACATTTTCCTAAGAATGGGCATTGTTAAAAGGCAGATTTGGAATCCTGTATAAGAATGAAGACAAGAATTTGGGGTTCCTCTCTTTAAAACGTGACCATTCATCAACATTACTATTCCTGTGAAAATATTATTCATATTATTAGACATTAATTAATAATTATAATGCCTAACATAGTGAGGCTAGAAAATAGTGCACAAAGATAAAAGAGGTGAAGTACCAGTTCTCAGGAAATGTGTAGTATCAGCTGCACACAAAGAAGAATGTTTAGAATATTATAGAGCAATATAATTATATGATAACTTCTAGATTCAGTAGTTGGACTTTTTGCCACTAACTCAAAAATTTCCTAAATATGTACTTTGCTTTTGAAAAGAAAAAAAAAAAGAAACTGTGTAATGTGATATCAACAATTCTCATTTAATTTTAAAGCAAAAAAAATGGTTGTTTACCTCCTAGACTACTAGTAACTCAGTGAAGCTGGCAGATACTGGAGGTCTTGGATCATGTAGCTCAGAGTGAAGTCAGATTTTGAATTTTTATTATCTGATTCTGGCCTTAAGGATTGGATACAGGAGCTGCCTCAGAAGAGGTGTTAGAGAAGAAAACTTCCCTTACAGAAAATCTCCACCCTTGTTCAGTGAGTCAGGATTACTGGGCAGATCTTTGGCAAATAAACCCAGAGCCATCTGTTGAAATGAAATTTAAAAGAACTATCCTTTCTAAATTATTATTTTTCAGCTGAAGCAATTTGAGAAAATAGAACAAAAAGTGTTAAAGAAGTAGATGCTGCTCAACTTTAAAAAATTTTTTTCTATAAATTTATTTATTTATTTATTTTTGGCTGCCTTGGGTCTATAGCTGCACACGGGTTTTCTCTAGTTGCAGCGAGTGGCGGCTACTCTTCCTTGCGGTGGGAGGGCTTCTCATTGTAGTGGTAGTGAAGTGGTATTGTGACAACTCCTGGCATGCTTCAGCTTCACATTTCCTAAGACTCTCACTTGTATTGGGTTGGAATGAGATACAGATGGACGAAGCAGCACTGATTATATCAATTATTCTCAAAGTGTGGTTCCTGGAGCAGCAGCATTGGCATCACCTGGGAACTTCTTAGGAACACAAATTATTGTGCCCTGCCCCAAACCTGTGAACAAATTTGGGGGCTGAAGTCCAGAAGGCAGTGATTTAAGAAGCCTTCTAGGTGATTCTGATGTATGCTAAAGTTTGAGAACCACAATTCTTCTGGAATCGCTCTTTAAAATTTGGACATGATGATGTACTAGTAAAAATGAGGTGAAAATGCTGAGAGTGATTTATTAAAGTATTAAGGTACATGTTAGAAGGCCCAGAGAAGTGGGCATGTTAGAGGGGAATTATTATATGATACCAGGAACTGAGGATGTTACCCACCTGGCCCAAAGGTCATTTTCTTTCCTAAGATAATTAAAATGCATTAGTGAGAGGACATCAGCATCTTTGAAAAGTTCAGTGTTGTCATCTACAATATAGGGTTGATAGTAAGAGGTGCTATCCTAGAGCTGAACTTCTTATTAACTGTAAAGCTGATAAGTTCCCATAATAGGAAAAGACAAATGATAATACATAGCCATCAGAGACAAAGTGGATGTAATTACCATAAGGGCAAGAAAGGTGTGGCAGTCCTGGTCCTTCAATCTGTAAGAACCTATAGTGATGACTAATAGATCATGTTATCCCCAGTAGTGAGAGAGATGGGCTGCCAACTGGAGTATTGTTTGACTTGTGCAACCAGAAAGAAATAAAAAGTAAAAAAATTGTGTAACTAGAAGAATATCTAAATAAATAAATAAATAAATAAATAAATTAAAGGCCTATATCCACTGCCACAATGGAAAATCATAATCTCTTGCCCAGTTTCTACATTTGAGCCAAGTAACAAACTCAAAACTTACTATTCTCAAAGTAACATGTGTTCTTTTGAAGAACTTTATAATCTTAGTTCAAAACTGTAAACATATACAATATTCCCACGAAACCTTTCCTAAAGGAACTAGAGTGAAGGTATCTTGAGCATGTAGAAACTCATCCTTTGAGGGTTGTGTCCTACAAGCTTTGTGCTGACACTGCCTGTGGATCTAACATACCTCTGTGTACCTCAGTTAGAGTGGAGTACAGTAAGTCCTCTATATGAACGAGTTCTGTTCCAAGAGCACATTTGTCCAAGTTAGCCTAAGAACCCAACTAACACAATTGGCTATATAGTACTGTATGGTAATAGGTTTATAATACTTATCACACAAATAATACATAAAACACAAACACAAAAAATAAAACATTTTTAATCTTACAGTATAGTACCTTGAAAAATATAGTACAACAGCTGGCATACAGGGGCTGGCATCAAGTGAACAGTCAATAAGAGTTAGTGACTGGAGGAGGGAGAGGAGGTGGGAGATGGTAGAGCTGAAGGATCGTCAGCAATAGGACACGGAGGGCAAGCTGCAGTGTCACTCATGCCTGACGCTGATGGAGCTCACGTTTGCATTTTTGAAAGTTGCAACTTGAAGGTTTGTGTGTAGGACACTTACTGTAGTATTATAAAGGCCAGGTGATAAATGAAATTCTGTTCCAAATTCATTTCATAGTGGTGTCAATGGGTTGATGGACTCATCCTATGGTCATTTTCCCAGACCGAAAGTATATATTATAATTAGGAGGGTTATGCTAAGAAGTAGGCAAAACACTCGCATTGCATCTCTAGCCTGTGGAGTAGGAGCCATTAGGATAGTAGAAAAAAATTCTACTGAAAGCCCTTAAAATTTCTCTCCTCTCCACCTCCACTCAAGATATTAAATCAGAAGCAAAAGTCGGGAGGAATTGTAAAGATTGGTGCCATCCTCAAAGAATTATAAGAGTGGTTGTTCTTATCATATTGACCAATTCGCCTATTGTATCCTGGAAGAAATCAGATTGATATGAAAAATGATATTAGATTACCCTAAACTTCATCAAGTATTAGCTCCAGTTGCAGTTGCTATGCCAGATATAATATCATTTCTGGGCTATATTAACACAGCATCTTGCACTTGGTTTATTTGATCTCATAAATCATAAAATATGATCTGAAGCAGTTTGCTTTTATATGAGAAGGGCAGCAGTACACATTTTTTGTCTTTGTCCAAGGGTTGTGTTAATCCTCCTTCTCTCTATCACTGTATTGTCTAGAGAAGTTAATTAGTTTTATGTTTTGTAGAATATTATGCTGATCAACTATGTTGATGACACTAGGCTAATTTAACTTGGCAGACCAGAAATGCCAAGTACTCTGAGTATGCTAATAAGCTAATATCAGCATGTAGGAGCTAAACCCTAGAAATATCTAAGGGCCTGCCATATCAATGAATTTTTTAGGGATCAAATGATCAGGAGCATACCAAGGTAAATGACAAGTTACTATATCTTGAATGTCCTACCACTAAAAAAGAGACACAGTGCTTTTGTATCTCTTTGAGTTTTAGAGAAGTATATCCTCTAATTGAGAATCCTTCTGTGACCTATTTATTCTATGACTGAAGACTATACTGATTTTGAATGAAACTCTAAACAAGGCAGGGCTCTGCAGCAGGTCCAGGATGCAGTGTAAACTTTCCTGCCACTTGACAGATCTAATAGAGCTAGAGGTATCCTTGGAAGACAGGGATAGGTTGATAAGAATTCTACAAGGGTCTATGACCAACTGCTATAGGAAATGGAAGTATAGACCTCTAGTGTTCTGGAACAAGGACAGCCCTCTGTTCCAGAGAACTACTGACGATTTGAAATTAGCTATGTGCATGCTATTGAACTCTATTAGACACTGAGTGCCTGACCATCTGACATCAAGTGACTGAAAACAGAGCAGTGCCTCATAACCTAAATATTGTCCAATCCACCAAGTTATAAAGAGCAGGAATCCATTTAATGATGGAAATAATTCATCTGAGATCAGGCCCAAGCTCTTTGGTTGAGGGCATAAGTAAATTGCATGAGTAGGTAGTCTAAAGCCTTAAATCACCTACTTTTGTTTCACCTTTGCCTCTCACTCAGCTTATAGCAATGATCTTAGGGAATAAGCCCCTTTAATAAGCTGTCAGAGAGGGAAAAATCTCAGGTTTTATTTAGTGTATGGATCAGTCTACTGACATTGGACTGCTGCAGCCTTACGACCACTCATGGGGACCCCTAGAAGATGGTATACCATAAACTTTAAGGCAATCATAAAAATAACAAAATATTAGTGTTAATAAACAAACAATGGAGATAAATGGAACCAGTTGAAAATACTCATTAATCCAAAAGAAAGTAGAAAAAAGGGGGGGAATAGACAGCAAAAAATATGGGACAGGTAGAAAAGAAATAGTAAGATGATAGATTTAGACCATACTGTATCAATCGTTGCAATTCATATATAGTCCAAATATTCCTATTTAGAGGCAGATATTATAGGCTGGATTAAAAAAAAATCAAACTTAACTATATACTGCTTACAATAAACCCAATTCAAATCACACCAGTAAGTCCAAAATAAAAAAGATAGAGGCAGATTTAGGCTAACAGCTAACACTATTAAAGTGTAATAATACCAAAGTAGATTTTATAGTAAAGAATATGATAGATAAAAAGGTTCCTTTTTAGTGATGAAGAGGTCAATTTTTAAAGATAATATAATTCCAAATGATTATATACCAAATAACTATTCTGCAAAATATACTAAGTAAAAACTGATACAACCACAAGGAATAATGGGCAAATATACAATATAGTTGGAGATATAAACAACCTACTCTAGGGACTTCCCTGGCAGTCGGGGTTAAGACTTTGCCTACCGATGAAGAGCTGTTTGATCCCTGGTCAGGGAGCTAAGATCCCACATGCCTCCCCAAACACCAAAACGTAACACAGAAGCAGCATTGTAACAAATTTGATAAAAGACTTTAAAAATGGTCCGGGTCAAAATAAAATCTTAAAAAAACCAAAACAAAACACAACAAAAAACAACCTACTCTAGGGGCTTTCCTGGTGGTGCAGTGGTTGAGAGTCCGCCTGCTAATGCAGGGGACACGGGTTCGTGCCCCGGTTCGGGAGGATCCCACGTGCCGCAGAGCGGCTGGGCCCGTGAGCCATGGCCGCTGAGCCTGCGCGTCCGGAGCCTGTGCTCCGCAACGGGAGAGGCCACAGCAGTGAGAGGCCCACATACTGCAAAAACAAACAAACAAAAGCCAACCTACTCTAAATAGGTGATAGAACAAGTAAATAAATAATCAGTAAGGATATAGAGACTTGAAAAACGCTATTAACTTGAATTAATTGGCATTTATTGAACTGCCATTTCAAAAAGGTTGTACATTTTTTCTCAGTCGCGCACAGAACATTTACCAGAATACACTGTATTTGGGGCCATAAAACAAGTCTAAATTAATTTGAAATAATTTAAATAATAAAACATACTGTGTGATCACAATGAAATTAACTTAGAAAACAGTAACAAAGATAATCTGGAAAACCACCCAAAATCTGAAAATTAAAAAACATACTACTTAATACTTAAGGGCCAAAGAAGAATTCAAAGGGGATATTAGAAAATATTTTGAACTAAATGAAAATTAAAACACATAAAAATTTTGGGGATGCAGATATTTGGAGGAAATTTTAAAGTGCCAAATGCTTACGTAGAAGAAAATGGTCTCAGAACAGTGACATTACCTTCTGCCTTAAAAGGCCAGAAAGAGAAGAGCAAGTTAAACAAAGTGAAAGGAAGGAGATAAAAATGAGAGTAGAAAACAAATAATTAGAAAACAAAATAACAGAGAAAAATCAGTGAACCAAAAGCCATTTCTTTGAAAATATCAATAATATTGATAAACATTTAGTCAGGTAAGTAGACTAATAAAGGAGAAACGTTAGGAGGATACACAAATTACCAATATCACAAGTGAGGATGGTGACATCACTACAGATTTTAGAGGTGTTAATAATAAGGGAAAGTTAGAAATAAATTTTTGCCAATAAATTTGACAACTTAGATGAAATTGACAAATTGATAGAAATATACAAATTAAGAAAGCTCTCTGGAGAATGAATAACTTGAATTAGCCCTATGTCTATTTAAGAAGTGAATCTGAACATTTATGGAGAAATAAATTTATATTTTTGTTGACTGTCCTTAGAGAAGAGCTATATAGATGGATGTTTACTTTGTATACGTGTGTAAGAAGATTCAACATTTTTATAATGTTAATTTTCTTTAAAATTATATATTGAGTCAATGCAGTTCCAATCAAAATTCAAATATTTTAGAATCTTGATGAACTTATTTTAAAAACACATGAAAAAATAACAGGTGTATAAATACATAAATTAAAAATGAAACATTTATCTTTTTGTTTATCAAGTAGCAAAGATTTTTTCTTTTTTTTTTTAAACACTACAGTCAATGTGGATGGTATCTACAGTGTGACAGATGCTTTTAATGCTACTGGAGTATAAACTGTTATCACCATTCTGGAAATATCCTATGAAAATCCTTTTAATATCTTTGAATAGCTAATGTTTCATTAATTTAAAGACTGTATATAACAGATAAGTAAGTTATGAAACATAAAAATAAAACATACACCCATGAATCTAGTACTCTATTTTAGAACTAGTCCATTATTATTAATGTTCTAGGTACTGATTCAGTCTGCCTATATTCCATCCCCTTGTCCCCATACTGTTCACTTCAAGAAGAATTTAAATTTTGGATTTTTCTCTATTATGTAGTTTTTTAAAAATTAGGTTTAACAGGATAGAAATATATGTTGAAATTATGTTACTTATATTACTGTTTTTTATGGAAAACCGTATGCATTATGAGTCAATAATGAGAGAGGTTAAGAGAGAGAAAGATTGAAACCTTTAATTCTTTAAAACTTTAAATTCTTATAGTAAATTGAATGGTGGACTCAAAAGATAGTTCTAGATCTTAATTTCCAGGATCTGTAAATGTTGCCATTTTTGGAAAAAGGATCTCTGCAGATATAATTAAGGATCTTGAGAGAGACCATTCCAGATTATCCTGTTGGGCCCCAAATCCAGTGCCAAGAGTCTTAATGAGAGTGAAACAGAGGGAGATTAGACACACAAGAGAGGCCATGTGACCACCAAAACAGAGATTGGAATGATGAGGTCATAGAGAAATTCCTGGAGCCAGCAAAATCTGGAAGAGGAAGGAAATGAATTCTCTCTTAAAGCCTCTGGAGGGAGCAGTGCCTTGCCGAATTTCAGACTTCTAGCCTTCAGGACTGTGAGAGAATAAATTTCTATTGTTTTAAGCCATCACATTTGTGGTTTGTTCCAGCGGTGTTAGAAAACTAGGTGCAGTGTTCCTAAGTAGTTTAAAATATTTTCCCATATACAGTTCTTTTTTGTCCAAAGTTTCTATAATCAATTTGTTTACAATAATTTTGATAATAATGTAAAGTAATAAAATTGTTTAAAGACATTTAAGAGGATTCCATAATGGCAAATACAGCATGCTAGGGTACTTTTTCTTCTATCTGTGGTTCAGAATGTGAAATCATGACTACTCAGAAATTCTAATCAGGAGTGTAAGGAAGACAACCTGAAACTGTTCTGAAGATTAGCACAACTCCTAGCTGTGAGGGAAGTCATATAATTCTTTTCCTTCAAGCAATGTCAGAACCCAGTACGGAATTGGAATAGTTTACAGTCAATAAAGAGCACAAAGGCAGATGATAAAACAGTAAACGGAAGTTGAAATGTCGTCGGGAAAGCAGACTAGAAACTTGATGCTAACCTGGGCTGAGATATAACAGGCTTTTCTTGACTTTAAGAATGATTTAGAGAGAGCCGGTTTTACTCAAGCCTGAGACAATCTCACAGTTAAATTACAGAGATTTAGAATAGTTGAAAAAAACTGTGAATGGAGCCTAACTTTAGCTAGTTTATACTTTTTTCCTAAATTGTTTAGCTAATATTTAAATAAGCGATTAGATACTGTACTTTGTTTTACTTTGCTGTTCTAGTAGAAAATTCTGTTTGTATAGGAGAAGCCCAAGTGAGGTGGAAAGATTTGAAACCTAAAACTAAAACCAAGGCATCCCCATGCATTTGTTGGTTGCAAACGAAAATCTAGATCAATATATTTATGAAATAATAGTCTCTGGAGTGCTGGCTTTACAATTTCAAGTCTGTCGTTGGTAAACATCGCCAACTTGAAGTTTGTTAACTAAGGAATGTAAGATGTGGTCGCTGTCCTCTGGATGACAAGATTATAGGAAGATGGGGACTCTTAACTTATTTTAAAACTACATTACTTGGTATGTTGCATATAAATGTGATTTTGATAAAGAATTTCAGAAAAGAAAAGATATAGGCCACTTTATTAACTTGGCATTCATTTTACCTCATGAAAAATTCATGAAATTATAATAAGCAAGCAAATTCTAAGATAAATTAATGTAAACTGATTAATTTCTAGATATACGCAATTCTAAACTCTTCATATGAAATGCTTTTCTTATACTTTCATATTCTCTTCAAAATTAAGCTGAAACACCTTATTTATGTAAATCACAGATGGGTTAAGTGTGATTGAGGCCATATTTTTTTTTTTCAGAGAGCTATTTTTGGCACTCATTTTTGTATACAACATTTTATTATAAGGTAAAGGACACATGGTGAAAATATTTCAATTATGACCATTTTTCCTTATTGAATTTTATACTCAGGTTCCATTTATTTGTGCAGGTATTGAATAGAACCTAATGAAAGGAAATATTCAAATGTTTCATCTCATATCAGATTTTCATATCATGCCTCCTCCTTGTTGACAATAGCCTTCAGATGAAGATGTACATGTGTAATCTGTAAATTAGCTATCATCATTAGCCCTAAAGGTTTAAATTTCTTTGTATGCATTTCTTTCCTCACATCTCTGAAAATCCCAAGAGGAACTTTAAATCACCATGGTCCCTTTGGGCTCTACTTTTCTACTTCTGCTTAATTTGTTTTGTTTATAGGTTATCTTGCTTTTCCCCATATATAGTTCATATTCAGCCTAACATGGACCCAGATGTGGAACACGGATCATTTTCTTAATGTTCACAAAGATAACCTCTTTCACTTAAAACTATGTTTCTGTGTAGACTTATGCATGATTCAGTGGAGGGGAGAAGGGAGGTATTACATCTCAGAAACACAAACAACTTAGAAATAAGGATTGAACATCCTGTCCACAGCAGTGGGAACCTTTTTTTCCCCCCATTCTTGTTATCTAGTGCCATCTAACCAGTTTCTATCTCCCTTTTTTCTTTTACAGTTCTCTTCTCCCCATTCTTCAACCCTTCCAAGCCAACTAACTAGAGACTTGAATATTTATGTCTGGACCTAAGGGGATGACTTAATTTGGGGGCTCTGAACTTAGGAGTTTTGTAAAGTCATTGCATTGGCATAAAAATGAGTAGATAGAGAATACACTGTGACACAGGAAAATCCAGCATTTCAAGGTAGAAAAGAGAGTGGAATTAGCAAAGGTGACTGAAAAAGTAAACATTGGTGTGGGAGGAAACCCAGTAGAGTGTGGAATCATAGAAATCAATTTATAAAATCATTCAGAAAAGGAGGAAATTATCAACAGTATCAAATGGTGGTGATAGGTTAAATAAGAAAATAATTTAGAATTGACACTCCAATAAGACAAGGAAAAGGTCATTGATAACCTTATCAAGACCAGTTTTAGTAAAATGTTTTGAATAAAACTTTAGGATTAGGCAGAGGAGAAATTTGGAGGTGAGAAATTATAGATAAGAAGCATAGACAACTCCTTTACGAGTTCTATTCTAATGCAGTTTTAACTAAAAGGAGATGTAGGATATAGGAGACTATATTATTATTAAGATAGAGAAATTTCAGAATGATTGTAGCCTGATGGTAATGATAAATCAGAGAAGGAAAAATTATGATCCAAGTGAAGGAAGAATTAAATAAGAGAAGATGTGAGCTATAGAAAGGGTTGGGTTTAGATAGTAGCTGAGAGAGTTTATCTGTTTTGACCAGAGGCAAAATACAGCAGTAGGTACAGACAAATCTCTAGATTGTGATATGGGATGCTTTTTGTTTGATCATCTACATTTTCTCAGTGAAATAAGAACAAATATTATTTGTTGAGCTGGGAGATGGGAGATAGTTTACTTCCCAGATTGCTTGCTATAGTGTAAATTATTTGCAGCAATATATGTGGCAGCAATTTACCTGAATATCACCCTCAACAGTGTTAGGCTTTTTGTATGATTTTTCAAAATTTAGGCAAAATTGTAACTTGCTGTCAATTAGATTTTCATGTCTTGATAATCTGAAAGTGAACTTTTTCAAAAAAACTGCAGATCCTTATTGAAAAAAATAAAGGAGAGACTAGAAATAGGAAAGCATCAGTTTAATCCAAGATATGACTGTTCACGTAATTTGTGTTCAAGTTCTTTGCATTATTGGTAACTGTGTCTGCTGTGCTTTGGAATAGAATCCAAGGTTCAAAAATTACTGGATCAAAAGTAAGCATAGAGGGAACCTACCTCAACATAATAAAGGTCATATATAACAAACCTACAGCCAACGTCATTCTCAGTGGTGAAAAACAGAAACCATTTCCTCTAAGATCAGGAACAAGACAAGTGTGCCCACTCTCACAGCTACTATTCAACATACTTTGGGAAGTTTTAGCCGTGGCAATCAGAGAAGAAAAACAAATAAAAGGAATCCAAATGGGAAAAGAAGTAAAACTGTAACTGTTTGCAGATGACATGATACTATACATAGAGAGTCCTAAAGATGCTACCAGAAGACTGCTAGAGCTAATCAATGAATCTGGTAAAGTAGCAGGATACAAAATTAATGCACAGAAATCTCTTGCATTCCTATACACTAATGATGAAGAATCTGAAAGAGAAATTAAGGAAACACTCCCATTTACCATTGCAGCAAAAAGAATAAAATACCTAGGAATAAACA
Organism: Lipotes vexillifer; assembly: GCF_000442215.2. Taxonomy (NCBI): domain Eukaryota; kingdom Metazoa; phylum Chordata; class Mammalia; order Artiodactyla; family Lipotidae; genus Lipotes; species Lipotes vexillifer. The sequence continues at coordinate 929,869 of NW_006794161.1, read as the reverse complement.
TACCTAAGGAGACAAACTACCTATATGCAGAAAACTATAAAACACTGATGAAATAAATTAAAGATGATACAACCAGATGGAGAGATATACCATGTTCTTGGATTGGAAGAATCAACATCGTGAAAATGACTATACTACCCAAAGCAATCTACAGATTCAGTGCAATACCTATCAAACTACCAATGGCATTTTTCACAGAACTAGAACAAAAAATTTCACAATTTGTATGGAAACACAAAAGACCCCAAATAGCCCAAGCAATCTTGAGAGAGAAAAACAGAGCTGGAGGAATCAGGCTCCCTGACTTCAGACTATACTACGAAGCTAGAGTAATCAAGACAGTATGGTACTGGCACAAAAACAGAAATATAAATCAGTGGAACAGGATAGAAAGCCCAGAGATAAATCCACGCACATATGGTCACCTTATCTTTGATAAAGTAGGCAAGAATATACAGTGGAGAAAAGACAGCCTCTTCAATAAGTGGTACTGGGAAAACTGGACAGCTACATGTAAAAGAATGAAATTAGAACACTCCCTAACACCATACACAAAAATAAACTCAAAATGGATTAAAGACCTAAATGTAAGGCCAGACACTATCAAACTCTTAGAGGAAAACATAGGCAGAACACTCTATGACATAAATCACAGCAAGATCCTTTTTGACCCACCTCCTAGAGCAATGGAAATAAAAATAAACAAATGGGACCTAATGAAACTTAAAACTTTAGCACAGCAAAGGAAACATAAACAAGACAAAAAGACATCCCTCAGAATGGGAGAAAATATTTGCAAATGAAGCAATTGACAAAGGATTAATCTCCAGAATACACAAGAAGCTCATGCAGCTCAACATCAAAAATACAAACAACCAGATCCAAAAATGGGCAGAACACCTAAATAGACATTTCTCCAAAGAAGATATACAAATTGCCAACAAACACATGAAAGGTTGCTAAATATCACTAATCATTAGAGAAATGCAAATCAAAACTACAGTGAGGCATCACCTCACACCAGTTGGAATGGCCATCATCAAAAAATCTACAAACAATAAATGCTGGAGAGGGTGTGGAGAAAAGGGAACCCTCTTAAACTGTTGGTGGGAATATAAATTGATACAGCCACTATGGAGAACAGTATGGAGGTTCTTTAAAACACTAAAAATAGAACTACCATATGACCCAGCAATCCCACTTCTGGGCATCTACCCTGAGAAAACCATAATTCAAAAGGAGACATGTACCACAATATTCACTGCCACTCTATTTACAATAGCCAGGACATGGAAGTTACCTAAGTGTCCATCTTAGATTGATGGACAGATGAATGGATAAAGAAGATGTGACACATATATACAATGGAATATTACTCAGCCATAAAAAGAAATGAGGGACTTCCCTGGTGGTGCAGTGGTTAAGAATCTGCCTGCCAACTCAGGGGACATGGGTTCGAGCCCTGGTCCAGGAAGATCCCACATGCTGCAGAGCAGCTAAGCCCATGCGCCACAACTACAGAAGCCTGCGACCCACAACTACTGAAGCCTGCACACCTAGAGCCCATGGTCCACAACAAAAGAAGCCACCACAGTGAGCAGCCCGCACACCGCAACGAAGAATAGCCCCCTCTCGCTGCAACTAGAGAAACCCCGCATGCAGCAATGAAGGCCCAACGCAGCCAAAAATAAATACATAAAAAATAAATAAATTTATAAAAAAAAAAAGAAACGAAATTGAGTTATTGGTGGTGAGGTGGATGGACCTAGAGTCTGTCGTACAGGGTGAAGTAAGTCAGAAAGGCAAAAGCAAATACTGTATGCTAACATATATATGGAATCTAAAAAAAAATGGTACTGGCGAACCTAGTGACAGGGCAGGAATAAAGATGTAGATGTAGAGACTGGACTTGAGGACACGGGGGAGAAGGGGAGGCTGGGACATAGTGAGAGAGTAACATTGACATACATACACTACCAAATGTAAAATAGCTAGTGGGAAGCTGCCACATAGCACAGGGAGATCAGCTCAGTGCTTTGTGACCACCTAGAGGGGTGAGATAGGGTGGGTGGGAGGGAGGCGCCAGAGGGAGGGTATATGAGGATATATATATACCTATAGCTGATTCACTTTGTTATACAGCAGAAACTAACACAACATTGTAAAGCAATTATACTCCAAAAAAGATGTTAAAAAAAAAAAAACACTGAGATATCATCGCACACCTCTTGGGATGACTATTATCAAAAAGAGAAAGGATAACAAGTGTAGTCAACGATGTGGAGAAAAGAGAACCCTTGTACATTTTTCATGGGAATGTAAATTATTACAGACATTATAGAAAAGAGATTGGAGGTTCCACTGAAAATAAAACTACCATATAATACAGCAAAAAAAAAAAAAAATTACTGGATCTTAAGATATTCCTCATCCAAGAATTTCAGGATAAATAGCCATGTGGAGACAACATTAGGATAAGAGGCTGTACAGTCTGCCCTGATAAATGAACTTTTAGGACAGTATTTCTGGTTTCCTTTTTTTAATTAATAAAAATACATTCTTAATATTATGATATGTTCTATCTCCACTCCATAAAATTAAAAGACTAATAAAACTATTAAACCACATAACAATATACCAAGCTCATAACTAGTTTTCCAATATACAGTTATGGAAACTGGATTTATTTTTCCTCTAATTTTTGTATTGTGTTGCTTTGTTTAGACATTGAGACAAAGATCAGTAAAAGAGGGAAAATTAAAGCTGAATATATGTGCAGGTTTCTTTCTGCTTCTGTCACCATTTATTGGTTCAGTAAAGTATTTCCATGGTGACTTAAAATCACTCCCTGAAGATTAAGTTATAAAATTTAGATTGTATGAACACTACCAGAGGTTAAATCTCTCATGGGTAGGTGGGTAGCTGAGGCATATGTAGCCAAAGATAAAGTCTGTGTGTTCGAAATTAAGTGTGGTTTTGGTTTGCCAGAGATAATATTGCTGTAAGTAGCTTTGCCAAAATATTTTTGGAGTTAAAGTTAAGGTGTGTTCTCCTTAAAGATACAGTTACTTAGGTATATAAACTTTGTAATTCAAGATTTTAGGGTTCAGTTATGATTTACTTACTGCATAGTTACCTAGATTGCAAGGGATGTTTAACCTTTGCATTGGGTTAAAGGGATTTAAATAAAATGACTTTAGGGAACATTGTCAACTTTATTAGGAATGCATTATTAATGTATCTATTCTTTTTCAATATCCATGAATTAAAGTAATTTTCCATAATAATTTTTTAAAAACAGAACACACACAGACATATATATTTTAAATGAAAACCTATATACATATATATTATGTATATATATAATATAAACCTATATATATGTGTGTGTGTGTGTGTGTGTGTGTGTGTGTGTGTGTTTTTTTCCTTTTCCCAAAGTGGTCTTAGAACTTTTGCTTGGGAGTTAATGTTATTGATTAATAGGAGTCTTAATTTCATTTCTCTCTATATTTGTAACCTTTAAGTCTCAATGTCTTCCCTTCCATTTTGACCCTCATGTTGAACCAGTTATTGAGCCCTACCAATTTATCTTTTCTAATATTTTCTATTTATATATTCCTACTCATTTCCCTACCCATCTTGGTCCAAGTCCTTTGTTCCTTACATATGGATTACCAAAATTGCCTCCTGTAGCCCTCTTTCCTCTTTTTCTTGGTCATACAGCCATAGTTCTTTCCCCAAGCTACTTCATGGTTACATGTGCCATATCACTGATGAGTAGCCAATACATTATAAGTGGGAGTAACATGCACCACTTATAGCTGACATTCTTATTGTGCTTTGTTATAATGTGTAGATGCTTTGAGATGGGAAAAAGTGTTTTAAAAACTCAACTGTGAATATAAAACTTCATTATGATTCAATGGTTACTCATTTTATTTAATCAAATGTGTGTTTTATCAGCTTTAGATTTCCCAGAAAATTCTCTAAAGTGCATTATATGTACATATGCCAAGCACTATCACATCATTAAAACTTTGCATAAAAGCAAAAAGCTGATGTTAACAAAAAATAAACAATATTGCCACTTATTTTTTTCTTAGATTCCAAGTAGTTGCCGTTCTTTGTTTCAGGGTAAATTTTTTTTCTTTATTTTTCCATAGTAGAGGTTATATCTGAGGGGTGAAAACAAATAAAAAACACAGTGTTTTCAGAATGTGATTTCCCAGATACTGTATGATAGCAACCCTAAGGTAAAATCAGATAGTTCCTTGTCATCTACTTCTAAAGTAACAACATTCAGCATTGCAACTTGGACGCAGAGCATCAAGATAGTATGGCGACAGACAACATATATGGCATAGTTTTAGAGTTCTCAGAGGCACTTATTAGGTCAATAGATGCTTTTTTTTTTTTTTTTTTTGCATAGGTTCATCCCAAAGTGAACCAATTCAATTCTAGAGTCTCTTCTGTCAAAAAGTTTTTTTTTTTTTTTTTTTTTTGCATAGGTTCATCCCAAAGTGAACCAATTCAATTCTAGAGTCTCTTCTGTCATATTTATAAATAACATTGTAAAAATCAGTCTGTACATTGGTAGTATTATTCCAGTAGGGAATGGTCTTATTCCTTTTTGAAGTGGATCAATTTCATTCCACATCTTCCTTAGCCACCCCTCTTCTGACTTTCCCACAATCCTATTCTCCTTTAAATAGAGTGCTCATAAACCTTGGTTTGCTCCAGCCAGTCTTGGAACAAGCCAGTTGTTCTGGAGTAACTGTTCCAGTAGGGTGATGAATTGTTATGCCTTTAAGCCTCACCTCAATCTTTACCTCCTTTAAGTATGGTCACTGCATATACTATTTTGTAATGTAATTTTTTCATATCATAATATTATAACACAGCTATAAGTATTTTAAAAATCCTAGAGATAACTTTAGAGCAAGTTTTGTGTCTTACTTATTTTTGTATTCCTCAGATACAGATATTCTAGAACACCTCTTCACACGTTAGCGCTCCAGAAGTACTTATAAATGAACAAATGAATGAATATGTGAAATTTAAAGAAAGAAAGGAAAACTTAGAGCCTTTAGGGCACAAATTATCAAACAAGTGTCCTTGGGGAAGTACTGACCTTGCTCTTGCAAATGGATGACTCCATACCAACATTTTCTTCATCAAAGAGAATAACTTTTTTTTTCTTTTTTTTTTTTTTTTTTGCAGTACGTGGGCCTCTCACTGCTGGGGCCTCTCCCATTGCGGAGCACAGGCTCCGGACGCGCAGGCTCAGCGGCCATGGCTCACGGCCCAGCCGCTCCGCGGCACGCAGGATCCTCCCGGACCGGGGCACGAACCCGTGTCCCCTGCATCGGCAGGCGGACTCTCAACCACCGCGCCACCAGGAAAGCCCGAAGTGGTCTGCTTTTGTTTTCCAGTTTAACCTCTCCACCTTCTTTAAGAAATTAAGGTTGAAGATGTTAAAAACACATAGGGATGTTGTGGGGGAATGTTTTCTGTTTCTCAACAATAACTCATATTTGAATTTTGAAATATTTCCAATGACAGAAAGCCTCTGGAACACTCTCCTTTTTCAGGTTAAAAAAAGTATTGGCATTTATTTTACTGAAAGTATATTTTCATTCCAGTTAGCTCTAGCCATTGACAAAATAGTATTGACTAAAAAATGCATGCAACAAGAGCATTGCAAACATTTTAGCAAAAATATTCTATAAATGAGAGAAGAAATTAGTCTTCTAAAATGGTATTAAATATACGTTTGAGATTCTCATTTTGAATGGAATAGGTTTATTTTAAAACTTTTGTTTAGGGGCTTCCCTGGTGGTGCAGTGGTTGAGAATCTGCCTGCTAATGCAGGGAACACGGGTTCGAGCCCTGGTCTGGGAAGATCCCACATGCCACGGAGCAGCTGGGCCCGTGAGCCACAACTACTGAGCCTGCGCGTCTGGAGCCTGTGCTCCGCAACAAGAGAGGCCACGAGAGTGAGAGGCCCGCGCACCGCGATGAAGAGTGGCCCCCGCTTGCCACAACTAGAGAAAGCCCTCGCACAGAAATGAAGACCCAACACAGCCATAAATAAATAAATAAAGCAAACTGTCAACAAGTAAAAATAAACACAAAAACAAAACAAAAAAAAAAAACTTTTGTTTAAAGAAGGATAAATATTAATTTCCTACATACTTGTGTCATTTTAGTTTCTTTGAGAAGCATGTGTGTAATACAAATTTGGAATAAAACTATTCTTTAACAGATTTTGCATTCAGTAAATTAAAGCTAATAAACCAGTGACTATATATGTGAAGGACACACATGAGAAGTGGCTCCTGTAAATGTAGTATTTCTTGGGTTTCTCCTTATATAAATTTCAATCACATTTCAGTCATTTATTAAATTTTTCTTTTCTTTTAAATCTTTATTGAAAACCATGACATCTGTATTTAAGCAAAACTTTGTTTCAAAGTGTCATAAATTATATACATCCTACATCACTTTTAAACACTCCATGTTTTTGAATGTTTCTTCGTAAAAGTTTAAACTATAGAATTTTTCTTCAGTAATTTCCTGAGCAAGGCACAAAACTAGAAGTATTTTGTTTGTGTAAATTAGTTAAATGCTTATAAAATTATAGCTAAAAGGCAAATTCATAAAAATACTTAGAGGACTTTGAAATTAGTATTTATTTTGTTTATGTATATACTAAGCTTTCATTTTAATGGAAAAGTATAAGTAAAAACAAAAATAACACAAGTAGCCTCTCATATGTGTTTCTTATTTAAACCTTAAATACTTCTGAGAGGTAATACAACACGATTTCTTTTTACTTTATTTTATGAGGAAGGTGTTGAAGTCTTAAATGACTTTAAAAATTTTAAATGTCTTCTTCATTATTAAAATTGGTAGGTATTAAATTTAGAAGTTAGGTCCAGTATGTCTGTAAATTCCATGTTATTTATGCTGTATCATGTTCGTATTGCTACTGAAAATGAGTTTCTTTTTTTTTCTTTTTTTTTTTTTTTGTGTTGCGGTACACGGGCCTCTCACCGCCGTGGCCTCTCCCGTTGTGGAGCACAGGCTCCAGACACGCAGGCTCAGCGGCCATGGCTCACGGGCCCAGCCACTCCGCGGCATGTGGGATCCTCCCGGACCGGGGCACGCACCCACATCCCCTGCATTGGCAGGCGGACTCTCAACCACTGCGCCACCAGGGAAGCCCCTGAAAATGAGTTTCTTTAAAGTTCATTTATCATGGGTTGAGAAACAGGATTAAAGTTAGAGATTATACAGATTAAAATCCTAAAGTCAGATTGCATGAATTGGTTCTTCACTTAATTATTTTTAGCCATCTAATTAAGCTTTATCTTAATTTAAAAATGAACATAAATTTATTTATTGTAAGTAAAATATACTTCAATGAAGCTGTTTTTTAACTTGTGGTTAGACACTTAAAAAAATTAATGTAAATTTTGATGCATTTAGCTATCTATAGTTGACATTTGTTGAGGGTCAACTCTACCAACCACTAGGCATTTACATATTTTGTTGTAGGTATTCTTCAACAACAGAATACATTAAGTAGTATCATGATTCCCATAATACAGATGGGGAAAATAAGAGGAGAGGTTACTTAGCTTGCTGAAATTTATGCAGCCAGGTTTACTAGAAACAAGAGTTGGTCCCCAAACATCATGTAGCATATCCTCATCCAGTTACAGTGAGTTGAAATTATGAACTGGGCTTACAGTAAAGAATTCTTAGGCAAAAGATAGATGAGACAGTAAATTCTTTTCATGGAAAAAAATAATCAAGTCTATAATTTGAGAGCAGCTGATCTTCAGGTTCAGCTAAATATCCATGCTATATTTGTATAATAAGATGTGTGTATCAATCATTTTATAAACTCATTTCTGGTCATTAAAGACATAGTGTAGTGTGGTTACACAACAACGTGAATGTACTTAACACTACTGAACTGTACACTTAAAAATGGTTAAGATGGTAAATTTTATATGTATTCTACCACAATTTTTAAAAATGTCATGTTGGGGAACAACCAGACTTTCTGTGCCTCATCTTGGGCTGCACTGAGAAAAAAATAAAAGTCATAGTGAATAATAAAGCATGTATAATTGCTCATTCAAACCTTGTGTTAAAGTAGTGAATTAAAAATAAACCTTGGGTTTTCCTGGTGGCCCAGTGGTTAAGAATCTGCCTGCCAATTCAGGGGACATGTGTTCGAGCCCTGGTCCAGGATGATCCCATGTGCGGCAGAACAACTAAGCCCATGTGCCACAACTACTGAGCCTGTGCTCTAGAGCCCATGAGCCACAACTACTGAAACCCTCATGCTTAGAGCCTGTTCTCTGCAACAAGAGAAGCCACCGCAATGTGTACTGCAACGAAGAGTAGCCCCCACTCGCCACAAGTAGAGAAAGCCTGCGCACAGCAACAAAGACGCAATGCAGCCAAAAATAAAAATAAAAATAAAATAAACAAATTTATTAAAAAAACCTAAAATAAACCTTAAATACGTTTAAAATTAGAGCAGTATTTTTTCACCACTTTAACAAGGACCTATATTTAATTTTGTATACAATTACCATTTACATATACATACACAACACACACATGCATACAATGTCTTTACTTCTAATTCTGATGTGCATAGAAATCATATATTTTTATTTTTACCAAATTGGTAGGAGGATTATATACATATTAACACCAATTTGTCCACCTAAGTTTTTAAAATCACATAATTAGAGCATATAGGATGATTACTTAAATTATGTCCTGACCATTTTTTGCAGATTACTAAAATAAAAAAATAAAAAATTTACTTAGCGATATTTCTTTTGAAAAACAAGCTAAAAGTTAAAATTTGCTATATAGTTATTCATACTCAAATGGGATTACCAGTGTTTAATGGCATTGTGTGTAAATAATAAATGAAATTACAAAGAATACCCCCTTCTCCTTCTAATTATACTTAAAAGAAAGTTTCACACCTTTTCTTTAAGATAGCTCTGTTCTTGAGCAATTAAAAAACAGAGCTTTTAAATGAAATTTTATTAAGATTAGCAAATGGCACTGCTTTTTTTGGGATTTGCTTGATTTTACCATTATCTTGATTCATATGACTGTCCATTTAAGAAGTACATAGCTATTTCCTTCTAGTAAATCATGTCTGTATACATCTATTATATTTATGTATTCAGGAGGACTGAAGACTCCTCTTCAAGTAGATTTACATTTGTCTGTCTAAATGTTATATACATTATTTTGAAGGCAGCAACTACATTTCAACTATCTTCTGTTTCTTCTCAATTATGATTAAATCCTCATTCTTGGTCTTTTTCATCTACAGATCTCTATCACTTAACGTATTATCTTCAATATGTAATCACTCAGTAAATATTTATAGGATTAACTCACTAAATTAATTGCATATCCTTTATACTATGCTGAGTTTAAAGTAAACCCTTAATGGATAATTTAAAATTAATTTATTAGGGCTTCCCTGGTGGCGCAGTGGTTGGGGGTCTGGCTGCCGATGCAGAGGACACGGGTTCGTGCCCCGGTCCGGGAAGATCTCCGCCCCCCCCCCAAAAAAAATTAATTTATTAAGCTGTTCATTTTTATGTGAAGAATGAATGTTTATATAGTGTGTAGGATGGTTCAACTTCATTGTTGACTCCTGTGTTATACAGATCAAATTCTCTGACATGCATGGTATGAAGAACTCTAATCTAAAATTATGTAAAATTCATTGATGTTTCGGTCTTTTAGATGTCAAAGAACCAGCAGGATTTATTATTATTTAATATACCTCAAAATATGCTCTATAATTGATAGTAAAAGAAATTAGTTTACAGATGACTTCCAGATTTAATTGATTTTTTTCATGCCCTTTTGTATTGTTGAATTATCTCAGTCTTTTATAGTTGGCTTCTTCATACCTAGTTGACCATGAAATGAGAGCTCATAAACATGTCTAAGGTATGGATTAGAATATTTTTTCCTTACATATTTACATATTCACAGATAGTGCTCAGATGGCAGAGGAGTTACCTTAGGCAAGAAACAAGAAAGCAAAACAAGACAGAGAGAGAGAGAGGGAGAAAGAGAAAGAGAAGGAAGAGTGGATCTTCAATGAGTATTCATTTGTAACTAGAGACAGTGTCTCCACTGCAAATTAGATGGGGCAGGGCTGATCCAATCTAACAGAATTTTTTTTTTTTTGGTCTTTGGTTTCTTTTCTCCAGCTCTCTTAAGGAAACTTTCAAATCACCACAAAAATCAGAACAAAAGAAAAACACTTTTAAGGAGATCAGGTTATCTCATCTTGTTTATAAGAAATGTAAATTCCACACTTTCTCCTACATAAGTCAGGGATCCACTATTGTCTTTGACATTTTAAAAAATATGTGGGAATGATATTTCAGTAAGGGTTTATGTTGGATTTGAAGGAGTATTACTTTTCATAGAAGTATGAGTTAAGATGCATAGGTATTCTCACGCACTCAAAGTCTCACACTAGTTTGTAACAGGTACATGAAATTGATCACAGAATCCTGAAATATATGTACTTGTTTATCCTTTTATTTGTTAAATATCCATTTATTTTGGCTCCGTCTAGGAAGTTTGCCAGGAAATAATACAAATATGCATAAAACAGTGTTTTGCCTTCCAAAGCTTATGGTTCAGTGGGGGAAATGGAGACTATTCAACACACCATGATTCATCTTATATTAAATGGTTTAGAAACAGAAACAGTGTGCCATGAATTGATATTTATCACTTGAAGTACCTAATTCAGGGGTCCCCAACCCCCGGGCTGTGGACCGGTACCAGGCCGTGGCCTGTTAGGAACCGGGACCCACAGCAGGAGGTGAGTGGCGGGAGAGCAAGTGAAGCTTCATCTGCTGCTCCCGATTGCTTGCATTACCACCTGAACCATTCCCCCTGCCCCGCCCCTGTCCGTGGAAGAATTGTCTTCCACAAAACTAGTCCCTGCTGCCAAAAAAGGTTGGCGACCGCTGACCTAATTTATACTTATCACTTGGAAGGCATTTTGAAGGAAGAGTCACCTGAGATGGACTCTGTAGGCTAAGTAGGAATTCACCCTGGAGGCAGGAAGAGCTCTCAGTTTAAGAAAAAACATGTATAGTGGGACCAGAAGGTAGAAATATTTCATCGTGGCTGAGAGCAGATGATGACACAGCTTGTATAATATATTAAGGAGATTGTTCTTTAATCTTAATACTGTTTAGTGCTGTAGCATATTTATATTTGCATTTAAAAACACTGTTTGACAACAGTAGAAGTGTTCTAAAGGGGGTTAATAGCAGATAAAACAGTCTCAATTAAGAAGTTATTCATGATACTTAAGGTGAAAAAATGTTAGTGGCCTGAATAGCTTCCGAACAAATGGAACAAGTGAACAAGGCGGGGAGAGCATTAAGAAAGAGAAGTAAAATGCACTCCAAATTAAAGGTTAACCAAGAAGATAGAGGAGGCACTATTTCCACAGAAATAGATGTGGAATCCCAGAAGATGCTTTATTTTTAGGTACATTGAGCTTGAGTGGTGAAGAGAGTCATTATATACTTGAATAAATATTTCTGGCATTTAGGAATGAAAATTAGGCTGAGGATAGTAATTTGAGTCATTAAAATGTACAAGAGATAGTCCAAGCCATGTAAATAGATGGGACTTCTCAATTAGAAATCCTGGGAGCATTGATTTTTTAGAGTATCTAAAGAAGAAGAGCTAATAAAGGAGAATAAAACAAAGTAGCCAGAGAGACAGAACTAGGAGTGTAAAGACATTATAAAATGCAAAAAATATAGAGCATGTTGCAGAGGGTAAATAAGACTGCAGAGGGTCTTTGGATTTAGGGATAGATCAATCATTAGCATTTTGGCAAAATATTTTCAGGGTGATGGACACCCATACTTGTATCCATACTTGTAATCCATACTTGTAATCCATACTTGTAAACACTGAGTATGGATTGATGTAATTATATTAGCTGTAATTGGAAATAGAGCAGTAGCTGAGAATATGTAGAGCTGAGAAGTGCTGTGTGTTTTATTTTCTTACATATTTTGCTTAATAATTTTATGGTGGGAGTTATTTGTGCATGTTTAAAAGCTAACGTGAAAGAGCTGATAGAAAAGCTTAGGATGGAGTTATAGGAGAGAGCAGATAAGGAGTAAGATCCAGGTAGTGAAGGCAGATATGAGGATTCAGGAGATGGATGCATTGTGATTTTATCTTCCATTGTGATAAAAAAGTGGGTAATTATGGGTGAAACCCAGGATTGTTTGGGAGGGGAGGTTCATGAGGCTATTCCTGTTTGCTGGCTCTGTCTTCTCAGTATGGCTCCATCTTGATACAATGTGATTATATATACAAAAAGCCTAACGTGCTTAGAAAAAAAAAGAAAGAAAACTATCAGTCTGATCCTCCTGAATCCATACACAGCTGTTTTCCTCCTACCTCTTAGAAAGCAGAAGAGAGTTACGATTCTCTAGGTTTCTTAGAATTTGTATCAGGACCCCCAAGCTGTTTTAAAAAGAAGAGACTACAAGTGGATTTTATATTAGAAGTCTGGAGATAACTATAGAGATTATTCTCAAATTCTTTAAAATTAGAGCTTTGAGGTCATGATGGCAAAGTATTTTGAAGTATTCATCAATGTGTTTTTAATTTTGAATTTTTTCCCCCTTCTCCCCATGTCAGGGGGAGTGAGAGTATTTTAGTCTTACTGTCTCAAGAAAGGGAAGATACAGTGAGAAGATTTAAGAAATAAGTCATCTTTTGTGTTCCAAATTTCAAAATATACTTTTGTATTCAAGGGAGACACAACGGTCGACATAAAAGGCTTTTGAGTTGTATGATGAGTCTTTTAAGCATTGAAACTGAAGTCCTGACCTAAATAACTGACATAGAAAAATAAATTTTCTGTTAGAATGAGTTTTTCTCACCTGGCAAATCTTCATAAAGAATCTGGGAGGAGACTAAGTGAGATAGTGAGAAAAGAAAGATAGCCATGGACCAGTGCCTTCTCTATGTAAAAATTATTCAGGCGGCTGCACTCCTGGACAGAATGAGAGAACATTTAGCTTCCTGTTTGGGAAACTATTAACACTTAGGAAATTCCTCAAACCAGGTTTTGAGAATATGGAAGTGATGTTTAAATGGAGTTTTTGGCTGATAGACATGAGGCCCGGAGCCCATTTGAGCCCCAATAAATCCTAGAAGTGAGCATTCACATCATTTTTATTTCCCTTGTATTCCCCTGAGTGGACAGCTGTGATCTGGAAAGCGAGCAGTCTGGAAGGACAGAGATGAGGAGCCATTGTGGAATGTGGCACAGAAACTTCCAAATATAGCATGGAAGCCTTGGCTGGTGTGGAAATGGAGGATTGATTATACCCAAGGAGTAGACAGCAGTGAGAGGCTGCAGAGCAAAGAGATCTGAAGCTCCAGTTCTGGAGCTCCACTATTGTGTTCAGACTCCAGCTCTGTCTCTTAACTGCTGCCTAAACTTGGCCCAATTTTTTTTTTTTTTTTTTTTTTTCTTGCGTTATGCGGGCCTCTCACTGTTGTGGCCTCTCCCATTTGCGGAGCACAGGCTCCGGACGCGCAGGCTCAGTGGCCATGGCTCACGGGCCCAGCCGCTCCGCGGCATGTGGGATCTTCCCGAAACGGGGCACGAACCCGCGTCTCCTGCATCGGCAGGCGGACTCTCAAGCACTGCGCCACCAGGGAAGCCCTGGCCCAATTTTTTAACTTCTCTGTGCATCAGTTTTCCTATTTATAAAACATGGATAGTAATAGTAGTACTTTATTGGGCTGTTATAAAGGTTAGATGGATTCATATATATATATATATATATATATATATATATATATATATGTATGTATATACACACATATATATGCCTAGAATAGGGCTATATAAATATTCCATAAATGTTAGCTATTTTTATTTTTAATGGTTGTTCTAGCAGGTGCCTGCTATGGACAAAAAGGACCAGATTCTTACTCCCCACTTTCACAACATTCCCTTTGACTACTTATATTCCCTGAATTTTAGATCTTATACCAGGTTGAGGGTTGGGTGGTGACAGGAAAGAACCCTACATTTACTGGAGAAAGACCAAAGGGACTATTTGATAAGGTTCAGCTTTCTGCAAACAGGTAGAATTATAAATTAAGTTTCATATATCTAAATTCTATATTCATATATGTGTGTGTGTATATTCATATATATATATATTCATTTCTTTGACATCTAAGTATGTGGTCTATGAAATTCATGCCACCAAAAATTAAAGGCTATTTAACTGAAAATTCCTTTTTGTATGACAGTAAGACAATAGTTACTGACATCTATATATCTATATGTATACATCTCATGTTTGAAAGTTGATGCTATTATTGCAAAAAAAAGTTTCTGCTAAGTGATTAAGTGGTATAATAGTATTTATTTGGGACTAGCATTATCTCAGTAATAATGTTTTAAAAATAATCTGTTCCATAGCTATCTTATTTTACTAGCAGGTAATAATAAATGAATATTGTCTATCCATTGGCAACTCACCAGAGAATAAGCTCTTTTCAATCTGTCCCATAAGTTTTATCATTACTTTTTGATTTCTGATTAAAGAAAGGCAAAATAATATTCTTTGACAAAATATTGGTATGTGTTAAATAAATCAAGGAAGACTAGAAGCCAAAATATCAGAAGTTAATCATGTTTTGCTGAGCATGCTTACCATTTGAAGGATCTAAAACTTGTAACTGGAAAATTCCTGAAACTTTCAGGCTAAATAAAGGAGCATAAAGAATGTCAAGTTGCTTTTAATCTTTATGAGTGGAAAGCGTGAGTGCCTCTATTCATTCATGTGTCTAAGTGTGCAATTCTGTGAGCACCTCAACTCACAAAGACAGATGTCAGTACTTAAAAGCTTGGCTTTGAGGCTATAGGAATTACTGCTTTCTGTGGCATTCAAAGTGGGAAAAAAATATGTTCATAGGAACTCAGAAAATGAAATAGTTTTAAAGAGAAGAGGGCAGGGCAACAAAATTCATGTTTCACATAATTTATTCAAAATTGTAATTTTGTTCACCAAAGAACCTTATCTGTCCCCACTCCCCTCTTCATCTCCTTTCTCATTTACCTTCCCTTTCCCAGCAATCTGGTTTTAGAGTCCATCTGGGCTAACAGGTATACTGTACTACACCAAGTAGTGTATGCTTTAATGGGCAAATAACTTCTAGGTTACATACCAGGAATTTTATAGCTTCAGTTCACTCTAGAACTAGACTTGAGAAAGGGAATGTGGTATAAAAATATTGGGTCACTTTAAATCAGAGAAAATTATGGTCTATAACTAAGAGGCAGTGTTCAACACCTGCAAATGACTGTAAGCATTCATTCATTCTATAGATAAATATTAATCACTGAGTGCCAGACACAGTTCCATTACGTGATGGTGTTAAATCTTTTCAGCTAAAATTTTCCAAGGTCAGTCTTAGTTAGTACATATGCATAAATGTCAAGATTATCCATCAGTTTCATGGGATGCTATAAAAACTCAGTAATTCGTATATATTACTTGTTTCATATTCCATGTATCTGCCACAGGGAGTGTGAAAAAAAGTAGAGTGTAGTGGCTGCTAGCTCTCCTTAACACAAATAAATATTGGATGATAGTTTTATTCAGAAGAACATGGGAAGAAAGGTCACAGGAAAGCCCCTTGGTATAAACAGAGCACGCAGTGCTGGGTTTCACTAACCTGGGTGGAGACAGTACACTTTTGAAGAGCAAGGGTCAGAATTTATTAGCTGCATCACTCTTCTGCTCAAAACGTGCCAATGATTAGGATACAAGGGTGTAATAGGGCCTTATCCTCCTTTCATAAACAACTAGAACTGGACAAATTATATGAAACAATTATTTTTAGATGTTACAGGAAGTGCAGGACTATTATAACTGGAATTGGGAAAACAAATCACAGTAGCTTTATGCTTGGAGAAGATTTCTGGAATGTAGTAGTGAGGGGAACCTAAACTGTTATCAGTGGTTTTGCTATGTTGACAACATGAGACTTGAACTTATAGAATACTAGAATGGCTCGAATTTACAATATAGAAAACATAAAATGAGAGAGATACACAGAAATAGTTCCAGAATCTACCTAGGGATCTTCCTCAGTTTTTAGTGAAATTCAGACTGCATACATTAAGAGTAAAACCCCAAAGGGCAGGCAAAGAACATCTTTGAAGGAAAGAACAGTTAACAAGGAGTTACAAGCCAAACAGTTCCCAAGATCACACAGAACTAGGCATTATTCAAGTCTAATCATCCAGAGTGGAGACTCATTAATACATGGGACATTGCGTGGAGAGACTCCAGAAGGTACATTAGCTGTAGGGCAAAATTAGCACTAGAGGAAATACTACTCTAGACCCGATCTTAAAAAAAAAATGTAGAAAAGCTTTAAAAGGATCAAACTAATAAATAACTGCCTACTAAAACAATGTCTATCAATCTTTAAAGAAAGACGCAAATGTCAGCACTTCATAACATTCACAAGCATCTAATGAAAAAATTACTCACATGTGAAGAATCAGGAGAACAAGTATGGTATTGAGCAGATATATCCATCAATGTAAACATTCTCAAAAATGACAGGAATGGGGGAATTTGCCAACAAAGACTATAAAATCAATTACAAACATGCTCAGAGATTTAAAGGAAAATATGAACATAATGAGAGGATAAATGGAAAAATATAGAATAACCAAATGGAATATCTGGCAAAAATATAATATAAATCTGAAATGAAAAATTCACTGGATAGGGTTAGTGTCAGATTAGACTCTCCAGAAAAGCAATATTAATAAACTTGTAAACAGTATCACAAACTATCCAAAATGAAGTAGAGAGATGTTAAGAAATGAATAAAATAAAGAGAAAAAGAGATCCATGGAGAAAGATTAAACAGGCTAATATATGTGAAAATGGAGTCTAATAGAGGGGGTAGAGTAAGAAAAACATTTTTTTAAATTATGGCCAAATTTTCCAAATCTGATGAATATAAGCCCAAAGACCCAAGAGAGTCAGCAAACACCAAGGGGAAATGTGAAGAAAACTACACTAAGGCAATTCATAATTAAATTATTTTTAACATTAATAACAATAAAGAGAAAACCTAAAAAGCTGCAAGAGAAAAAGACACAAAGCAAGAGTAAATAAAATATGATCTATGTGCCAAAATTGTCATGAAGGCTGTTTTTTGTATGTCCCAAAAGCTAAGAATTTTTTTTACACTTTTTTGTTTTTAAAGTAGAATATGCAACAGAGACAGTATGTAGTCCACAAAACCTAAAATATTTACCCCTGGTATGGAGTAAAGGTAAGTATTATTGTAGACCTTTCTTCAGAAATTGTTGAAGACAGAAGACAATGGGAAAAGCACCATTAAAGAGTTGAAAGAATAAAACTGTCAACCTGAAATTCTTTGCCCATTGAAAACATCTTTCAGAAGTGAAGACTACATAAACCTTCTTCACAATAACAAAACTGAACAAATTTGTTGTGTGCAGAACTGCAGTGTAAGAGATGTTAAAAAATTTCCTTCAAGGAGAAGAAAAACTATTTCAGATGGAAATGTTGATCTATGCAAAACAGTGAGAGTACCCAAATCGCTAAACATGGCAGTGGAGACATTTTTTTTTCTTACTGTTTATTTAAAAATAATAGGGAGGGTAAGGGATAACTCTTCCTTACAGAAGAATTTCAATTAATAAATGTAAACATGTGAGGGAAATATAATATCACCATTAGAGCGCTACAATAATTGTTGCAGACCAATGCATGCTAAAATAGTAGGTCAAAAGTTTGAGGTGAAACATGGTATTTTCTAGCTTCAAATTATATCATCCCAAATATTTATTTGTTACAGAAGGAAAAACATTAACTTTATAGTGAAGAAACTTGGCAGACATCACCTTAAACAAGTGGTAAATGTTAACATAAATAGTACTAAGCCATATATACATCGTATTTCCCTGATTTGATGCCTAAAAAGGGACTTTTCCCCTCAAAGTCCATAACCTCAATTTAGTCATGAGAAAACATCAGATACGCACAAACTGAAGGACATTCTACAATATACCTGGCCATTACTGTCTCGAAGTGTTAAAGTCATTAAGGATCAGGAAAGACAGAAGAACTGTCACTGATTAGAAGAGATTAAGAAGACAAGAAAACTAAATGCAATATGGGATCCTGGACTGGATCTCAGAATAGAAGGATATTTAGTGGAAAAACTGGTGAAATGTGAAAAAACAAACAAAAACTATAGTTTAGTTAATAAATTATACAAAAGTTAATTTCTTAGTTTCAATAATTGCATAATAGTTATGCAAGATGTTAACATTATGGGAAACTGGGTGAAATGTGTAAGAGAACTCTCCATACTATATCTTAGAAACTCTCTGTGTCTGAAATTATTTCAAGATATAAAATTAAAAATGTTAAATGACAGTTTAAAACAAAGTAACAACAATATATTGTGAACAGCTCAAAGAACAACAGGAGAAAAAAACGTATCTCAAGCCAATTTATATCCTGCTTCAATTTATATCCCGCCTGTCCCATTGAGTGGCAGTATAACCTGTGGAAGATTATTTAACTGAGCCTCAATTTCCCCATGGATGGAATTCTCTCCATTGGGAGGATTAAATTTATTGCTATATGTAAATGTCTTGATATATGACTTCCTAGTACTTAGTATACATACAGCCTGACAAATACTAAATAACACTGTTAGGGTAAATATGTGAGAAAAAATAACAGGAATATAAAACTAAAAGAAAAGCTATAGCCTGGTACTACTAGATCCTTCAAAATAAAATTAACCAAATAACATTCTGTTACTATTACTGTTTGCTGGCCAAATTGTTATCTGAGGCAGACAAAATCAAAACCAAAAACAATGACAACAAAAATATCTACTAAGTTTGGCAAATTTATGAAATTTAATTCTAAAATTTCCTGTATGAAGGGTCTTGTTAGACATAAAAATCTATCAAATATAGTGTACTGATACAAATAAATAGAAGTGGAAATTTCATTTATAGTAATTTGTAACTGTATAGTCCCCTCATTTTAAAACTATCACAAAACTGGCAAGAATAGGTTTCTTTTAGACTACCTTAATTTTGTTAAATTAGACTACTGAAATGTCAAAATTTTATCAGTGAAGTATATTTGAAAGCATTATTGATATCAATAGTTTTTTCCTTTTTGTTAATTATTTTTAAATTTCCTATAAGATTTTTGTACATGGGCTTTTTAAAAACAAATTAGAATAATCCAGTAAGAAAATTACATGTAAATAACAAAAGATTTTGTTTTAATTTTCAGAAACAATAGCAACATTTTTCAATACAGTAACTAAATTTTAATTAATATATATGATTGCCTGAAGTTTTTGGCCAAAGTTTACATACTCTAGAAAAATAATCTTCATTTTTATCTACCAAATTCAGTACTCTACTTAGTAATTCAAACGTTTTTATAGAAATATACTCAAATATTTTCAAGAACTCATCAAAGTAAAGCAAGAGTAGATGGAATAGGAAGACATTTTTTAAAAATAATCTTTGATTTTATTTTATTTATTTAATTTTGAATTTTATTTTATTCTTTTATACAGCAGGTTCTTATTAGTTATCCATTTTATATATATTAGTGTATATATGTCAATCCCAGTCTCCCAATTCATCACAGCCCCACCACCACCCTGTGCCGCTTTCCCCCCTTGGTATCCATACGTTTGCCCTCTACATCTGTGTCTCTATTTCTGCCTTGCAAACTGGTTCATCTGTACCATTTTTCTAGGTTCCACATATATGCGTTAATATACGATATTTGTTTTTCTCTTTCTGACTTCCTTCACTCTGTATGACAGTCTCTAGATTCATCCACATCTCTACAAATGACCCAATTTCTTTCCTTTTTATGGCTGAGTAATATTGCATAGTATATATATATACCACATCTTCTTTATCCATTCGTCTGTCAGTGGGCATTTAGGTTGCTTCCAAGACCTGGCTATTGTAAATAGTGCTGCAATGAACATTGGGGTGCATGTGTCTTTTTGAATTATGGCTTTCTGTGGGTATATGCCCAGTAATGGGATTGCTGGGTCATATGGTAATTCTATTTTTAATTTTTTAAGGAACCACCATACTGTTCTCCATAGTGGCTGTATCAATTTACATTCCCACCAACAGTGCAAAAGGGTTCCCTTCTCTCCACACCCTCTCCAGCATTTGTTGTTTGTAGATTTTCTAATGATGCCCATTCTAATTGGTGTGAGATGATACCTCATTGTAATTTTGATTTGCATTTCTCTAATAATTAGTGATGTTGAGCAGCTTTTCATGTGCTTCTTGGCCATCTGTATGTCTTCTTTGGAGAAATGTCTATTTAGGTCTTCTGCCCATTTTTGGATTGGGTTGTTTGTTTTTTTGATATTGAGCAGCATGTGCTATTTATATATATTGGAGATTAATCCTTTGTCCGTTGATTCGCTTGCAAATATTTTCTCCCATTCTGAGGGTTGTCTTTTTGTCTTGTGTGTAGTTTCCTTTGCTTTGCAAAAGCTTTTAAATTTCATTAGGTCCCATTTGTTTATTTTTGTTTTTATTTCCATTACTCTAGGAGGTGGATCAAAAAAGATCTTGCTGTGATTTATGTCAAAGAGTGTTCTTCCTATGTTTTCCTCTAAGAGTTTTATAGTGTCCGGTCTTACATTTAGGTCTTTAATCCATTTTGAGTTTATTTTTGTGTATGCTGTTAGGGAACGTTCTAATTTCATTCTTTTACATGTAGCTGTCCAGTTTTCCCAGCATCACTTACTGAAGAGACTGTCTTTTCTCCATTGTATATCCTTCCCTCCTTTGTCATATATTAGTAGACCATATGTGTGTGGGTTTATCTCTGGGCTTTCTATCCTGTTCTACTTATCTATATTTCTGTTTTTGTGCCAGTACCATATTGTCTTGATTACTGTAGCTTTGTACTATATTCTGAAGTCAGGGAGTCTGATTCCTCCAGCTCCTTTTTTTTCCCTCAAGACTGCCTTGGCTATTTGGGGTCTTTTGTGTCTCCATACAAATGTTAAGAGTTTTTGTTCTAGTTCTGTAAAAAAAAATGCCACTGGTAATTTGATAGGGATTTCATTGAATCTGTAGATTGCTTTGGGTAGTATAGTCATTTTCACAATATTGATTCCTCCAATCCAAGAACATGGTATATCTCTCCATCTGTTGGCATCATCTTTAATTTCTTTCATCACTATATTATAGTTTTCTGCATACAGGTCTCTTGTCTCCCTAAGTAGGTTTATTCCTAGATATTTTATTCTTTTTGTTGCAGTGATAAATGGGAGAGTTTCCTTAATTTCTCTTTCAGATATTTCATCATTAGTGTATAGGAATGCAAGAGATTTCTGTGCATTAGTTTTGTATCCTGCAACATTACCATATTCATTAATTAGTTCTAGTAGTTTTCTGGTGGCATTTTTAGGATTCTGTATGTACAGTATCATGTCATCTGCAAACAGTGACAGTTTTACTTATTCTTTTCCGATTTATATTCCTTTTATTTCTTTTTCTTCTCTGATTGCTGTGGCTAGGACTTCCAAAACTGTGTTGAATAATAGTGGTGAGAATGGACATCCTTGTCTTGTTCCTAATCTTAGAGGAAATGGTTTCAGTTTTTCACCATTGAGAATGATGTTTGCTGTGGGTTTGTCTTATATGGCCTTTATTATGTTGAGGTAGTTTCCCTCTATGCCCACACTCTACAGAGTTTTTATCATAAATGGGTATTGAATTTTGTCAAAAGCTATTTCTGCATCTATTGAGATGATCATATGGTTTTTCTTATTCAATTTGTTAATATGGTGTATCACATTGATTGATTTGCATATATTGAAGAATCCTTGCATCCCTGATATAAATCCCACTTGATCATGATGTATGATCCTTTTAATGTGTTGTTGGATTCTGTTTGCTAGTATTTTGTTGAGGATTTTTACATCTATATTCATCAGTGATATTGGTCTGTAATTTTTGTCTTTTGTAGTATCTTTGCCTGGTTTTGGTATCAGGGTGATGGTGGCCTCATAGAATGAGTTTGGGAGTGTTCCTTCCTCTGCAATTATTTGGAAGAGTTTGAGAAGGATGGGTATTAGCTCTTCTCTAAATGTTTGATAGATTTCACCTGTGAATCCATCTTGTCCTGGACTTTTATTTGTTGAAATATTTTTAATCACACTTTCAATTTTATTACTTGTGATTGGTCTATTCATATTTTCTGTTTCTTGCTGGTTCAGTCTTAGAAGGCTATACCTTTCTAAGAATTTGTCCATTTCTTTGAGGTGGTCCATTTTATTGGCATTGAGTTGCTTGTAGTAGTCTCTTAGGCTGCTTTGTATTTCTGTGGGGTCTGTTGTAACTTCTCCTTTTTCATTTCTAATTTTATTGATTTGAGTCCTCTCCCTCTTTTCCTTAATGTGTCTGGCTAATGGTTTATCAATTTTGTTTATCTTCTCAAAGAACCAGCTTTTAATTTTTTTCATCTTTGCTATTGTTTTCTTTGTTTCTTTTTCATTTATTTCTGCACTGATCTTTCTGATTTCTTTCCTTCTACTAACCTTGGGTTTTGTTTTGTCTTCTTTCTCTACTTCATTTAGCTTTAAGGTTAGACTGTTTATTTGAGATTTTTCTTGTTTCTTGGCGTAGGCTTGTAATAGCTATAAACTTCACTCTTAGAACTGCTTTTGCTGCATCCCATAGGTTTTGGATTGCTGTGTTTTCATTGTCATTTGTCTCTAGGTATTTTTTTGATTTCCTCTTTGATTTCTTCAGTGATCTCTTGGTTATTTAGTAACGTATTGTTTAGCATCTATGTGTTTGTGTTTTTTGCGTTTTTTCCCTGTAATTGATTTCTAATCTCATAGCATTGTGGTCAGAAAAGATGCTTGATATGATTTCAGTTTTCTTAAATTTACCAAGGCTTGATTTGTGACCCTGGATGTGATCTATCCTGGAGAATGTTCTGTGCGCACTTGAGAAGAAAGTGCAATCTGCTGTTTTTGGATGGAATGTCCTATAAATATCATTTAAATCTATCTGGTCTATTGTGTCATTTAAAGCTTCTGTTTCCTTATTATTTTTTTGTTTGGATGATCTGTGCATTGGTGTAAGTGAGGTGTTAAAGTCTCCCACTAGTATTGTGTTACTGTCGATTTCTTCTTTTATAACTGTTGGCAGTTGCTTATGTATTGAGGTGCTCCTATGTTGGGTGCATATATATTTATAATTGTTATATCTTCTTCTTGGAGTGTTACCTTGGTAATTATGTAGTGTCCTTGCTTGTCTCTTGTAACATTCTTTGTTTTAAAATCTATTTTGTCTGATATGAGAATTGCTACTCCAGCTTTCTTTTGATTTCCATTTGCATGGAATATCTTTTTCCATCCCCTCACTTTCAGTCTGTATGTGTCCCTAGGTCTGAAGTGGGTCTCTTGTAGACAGCCTATATATGGCTCTTGTTTTTCTATCCATTCAGTGAGCCTGCGTCTTTTGTTTGGAGCATTTAATCCATTCACGTTTTAGGTAATTATCGATATGTATGTTCCTATGACCATTTTCTTCATTGTTTTGGGTTTGTTTTTGTAGGTCCTTTTCTTCTCTTGTGTTTCCCACTTAGAGAAGTTCCTTTAGCATTTGTTGTAGAACTGGTTTGGTGGTGCTGAATTCTCTTAGCTTTTGCTTGTCTGTGAAGCTTTTGATTTCTCCATCGAATCTGAATGAGATCCTTGCTGGGTAGAGTAATCTTGGTTGTAGGTTCTTCTCTTTCATCACTTTAAATATGTCATGCCACTCCCTTCTGGCTTGTAGAGTTTCTGCTGAGAAATCAGCTGTTAACCTTATGGGAGTTGCCTTGTATGTTACTGTCCTTTTTCCTTTGCTGTTTTCAATAATTTTTCTTTGTTTTTAATTTTGGCCAATATGATTACTCTGTGTTTTGGTATGTTTCTTTTTTTTTTTTTTTTTTTTTTTTTTGTACGCGGGCCTCTCACTGTTGTGGCCTCTCCCGTTGCGGAGCACAGGCTCCAGACGCGCAGGCTCAGTGGCCATGGCTCACGGGCCCAGCCGCTCCGCAGCATGTGGGATCTTCCCAGACCGGGGCACGAACCCGCGTCCCCTGCATCGGCAGGCGGACTCTCAACAGCTGCACCACCAGGGAAGCCCTTGGTGTGTTTCTCATTGTTTTTTTCCTGCCTGGGACTCTCTGTGCTGCCTGGGACTCTCTGTGCTTCCTGAACTTGGATGGCTATTTCCTTTCCCTTGTTAGGGAAGTTTTCAACTCTAATCTCATCAAATATTTTCTCTGGTCCTTTCTCTCTCTTTTCTCCTTCAGGGACCCTTATAATGTGAACGTTGTTGTGTTTAATGTTGTTCCAGAGGTCTCTTAGGCGGTCTTCATTTCTTTTCATTCTTTTTTCTTTGTTCTGTTCCGCAGAAGTGAATTCCACCATTCTGTCTTCCAGGTCACTTATCCGTTCTTCTGCCTCCGTTATTCTGCTATTGATTCCTTCTAGTGTAGTTTTCATTTCAGTTATTGAATTGTTCATCTCTGTTTGTTCTTTAATTTTTCTATGTCTTTTTTAAACATTTCTTGCGTCTTCTTGATCTTTGCCTCCATTCTTTTTCTGAGGTCCTGGATCATCTTTACTATCATTATTCTGAATTCTTTTTCTGGAAGGTTGCCTATCTCCACTTTGGTTGTTTTTCTGGGGTTTTATCATCATGTTCCTTCATCTGGTACATAGCTCTCTGCCTTTTCATCTTGTCTGTCTTTCTGTGAATGTGCTTTTTGTTCCATAGGCTGCAGGATTGTAGTTCTTCTTGCTCCTGCTGTCTGCCCTCTAGGAAGACATTTCTTTGTTTACTTCTACCCTAGGATGAGAGAAGTCAGAGGGAAGAAAAATAAATTCACCTAATACAATATACTCATAAAGAGTGTTCTTATTTTAATTAATTAATGAGCTTTTCTTAAAGAGATTTGACAAGTTTTTTTTTGGAGAGGTTATTTCTAAAAATGACAGGTTAAAAAAATCACTCTCCAAAGTAAAGAAAACTGTTTCTAAGAAAAATCATGGTTATGTGCATTTGTTAAATCCCATACTCTCCAAGTTTTCACTTTGTGGAATTCTTTGTGAACTTTCTCCCACTGTAAATTTGTTGCTTTTGGTATTAAGCCTTTACATTCATTTTTGATGTTCATTATCCTGATTTCCCTTTCTATTTATTCCTCCAATTCACTGACTCACTTCCTCATTCTCTTCTGCCCCTTATTTTCTTGTTCCCTGTATTCATACATTTGGTAGAGTATTAGTTATTATCATGTTCATAGTAGAATATAGCCTATAAAGTCATTAGAAATCTGAGCTAAACAGAGGAAGGTATAAACAAACATTTCTAGCACTATAAAATCTTCTACCTTTGAGGGAAGAATTATGAATTACCACAGAAAGAATATTGAATGATAAGTAAACACTGGTTTCCATAATAGTCTCAAGAATTTCCAGTACAAAATATGGGAGTCAAGTGTATACAGGGGCGTGTACATATGTCTTTGCATTGTGCATGTTTTCATGTATGTGTATACATGCATTTGTACAGGCATATGTATGTATGTGTGTGCACATGTGTATGTTCTCATGCACACACATGTATATGCACATACATATCTGTACGTACATGTGTTTTCTTATCCATGTACATGTATAGGTATACAAAGATATAAGCACATGTATGCATGAACACACCTATGTTTTCAAATGATGTGCACACATGAACTTAAATAAAAGAAACTGTGAATTTTGTGGCAGTAATCAACGTGAATGACCAGTTGTGGCCACTGAAAACACTTAAGGAAGACTATGAAAAAATATCAAGAATAATATTTGCCACATTGTATTGGCCATGAGATAACCTTCCTTTGTTGGTAAAATGTTCTTTTGAATCTTGAAAATATTTGGATAGTTTCTTATTGAAATAGAGAGCAGGGCTTCCCTGGTGGTGCAGTGGTTGAGAGTCCGCCTGCTAATGCAGGGGACGCGAGTTTGTGCCCTGGTCCGGGAAGATCCCACATGCCACGGAGCGGCTGGGCCCGTGAGCCATGGCCACTGGGCCTGCGCGTCCAGAGCCTGTGCTCTGCAGCGGGAGAGGCCACAACAGTGAGAGGCCTGCGTAACGCAAAAAAAAAAAAAATTAAGAAAGAAATAGCAATTTGTTTTGAGGACATTTTGTTGTACCTTGAAATGATTGCAGAAATAAAAGTTACAATTGTAAATGTATATACCTGTTGGAACAAAACTGATATAGAGTCTCTAGCAAAAATTTCTAACTCAAGTTTCTCAAACTGCTTTACACTTTAAAATAATCTGGCACAGGTAAAAATGTTGATTCTTCGACTGTAACCCTAGGGATTCAGTAAATATTGAGTGGATTCCACAGATCTAAAATTTTTTGATGTACCCTGGGTAATTTTTGCAGTTGGCCCATGGATCACACTTAGAGAAAGAGTACAATGCGGCAACATGAATTTCATAATTTTTCTCCAGTATAAGGAATTAAATAGAGGAGAAAAATATGAATTTCTGTTTAGAGTTTGCCAAGTAGACATAAATCCTACAATGTTACTTCTTGCATTACAAATGTTAACATTTGTGGGCCTGTCTGTAACTACATGATTTTGGCTAGTGTAGGGATTTGCATATGTTACATGTTTTAGTGTTAAGCAAGGAGGTAGGCTATATCAGACTTAAGTAGTACACTTCATGTGGACCCATAGAGATTCAGTACTCTTTTGATGCACGTTAATTAAACAACTGTATGCTTGTGAGGTACTAGGGCCAAAGGTAAGAGAAAATTTTATTTATTTATTTATTTGATTTTTATTGGAGGATAGTTGCTTTACAATGTTATGTTAGTTGCTATTGTACAGCAAAGTGAGTCAGCTGTACGTATACATATATTCTCTCTTTTTTGGATTTCCTTCTCATTTAGGTCACCACAGAACACTGAGTAGAGTTCCCTGTGCTATACAGTAGGTTCTCATTAGTTTTATGTTTTATACCTAGCATTAATAGTGTATATATGTCAATCCCAATCTCCCAATTCATCCCACCCTCCCTTTCCCCCTTGGTATCCATATGTTTGTTCTCTACATCTGTGTCTCTATTTCTGCTTTGTAAATAAGATCGTCTATAGCAATCTTTTCAGATTCCACATATATGCATTAATATACAATATTCATTTTTCTCTTTCTGACTTACTTCACTCTGTATGACATTCTCTAGGTCCATCCACATCTCTACAAATGATCCAATTTCTTTCCATTTTATGGCTGAAGTAATATTCCGTTGTATATATGTACTACAACTTCTTTATCCATTCCTCTGTTGATCGACATTTAGATTGTTTCCATGTCTTGGCTATTTTAAATAGCGCTGCAATGAACATTGGGATGCATGTATCTTTTTGAATTATGGTTTTCTCTGGGTATATGCCCAGTAGTGGGATTGCTGGGTCACGTGGTAGTTGTATTTTTAGATTTTAAGGAACCTCCATACTTTTCTCCATAGTGGCTGTATCAATTTACATTCCTACCAACAGCGCAAGAGAGTTCCCTTTTCTCCACACCCTATCTAGCATTTATTGTTTGTAGATTTTGTGATGATGGCAATTCTGACCAGTGTGAGGTGATATCTCACTGTAGTTTTGATTTGCATTTCTCTAATAGTAAGTTTTTGTACAGCAAAGGAAACCATAAACAAGATGAAAAGACAACCCTCAGAAAGAGAGAAAGTATTTGCAAATGAAGCAACTGACAAAGGATTAATCTCCAAAATATACAAACAGCTCATGTAGCTCAATATCAAAAAAAACAAACCCAATCAAAAAATGGGCAGACGTTTCTCCAAAGAAGACATACAGATGGCCAACAAACACATGAGTCAAATTTATTTAAAACACATATTTAAAACCATTTGGGAATCCAATCATTAATCATTCATCTATTGATGAATGTATGGTAGCAGTCAAGTGGAACCCTGGAAAAGTCCATCCTGAGGTTTCACTGACTCCAGTGGAATGTTGATGGCAACATCAGCTAAGCAGATGTGGCAGGAGAGTGGCACTGGCTGCCACTGTCAAAAGAATCCAGAGCTACAAACTGAAAATGCACGTTAAATAACACATTAGACCAAATCAAATAGTTTGGAGCCTTCATAGTCTTTGAAACACTACATTATTATTTATTATTCTTCAAGGACAGTATATGGAAGTGGGGATATAGATGTCCTGTGCTGCCAGTTCTTTGTGTCATTTGCTGTAAACATGAATTCAAACAAGCTATTACTCAACTAAATTATGTTTCAACAAAACCTAGAAACACTATTGCTCTGTGTACTTGCCTTTTGTGGAACAGAGTAAAGAGCAGGATTTGTACTAATGAAATATACTGGGCTCCTTTGGCCCTGCCATGATGGTCTGTTGATATATAGCAGGTCGTAGGCAAAAGATGAACCCCATATGTTCATTACAAGGAAGAAAAGAAAGCTAGTCAGTCTCTATTCTGCTAAGAACACTAACAGACATATTAATCTTGTCAAATCATATTAAAAACATCCAAATTCATGTATGGCCAATTTTACTTAAGTAATTTGGTGACATTCCGATTAGTGGAAAATCATGATACAGTATCTGATTGAATTATTTATTTTGCTTCTGCATAAAACCATTTTAGTAAAATGCCTTTTAATTAGAAGTAATTAAGTATAAGTAAAGCAGACTTTCAAAAATAAAGGCAGCAGTACCATGAATCAATCTCAGATAGTGATACTCATTAAAAATGTATTCTAACATGATATTAAGTAAACCATATGAATAAAATTATTTCCATATCACTGTGACCTATGGATAATAGAAAATAGACATAAAACTGTCTAGTGGAATTAAAATAATAAATAGTAGAAACTGTAGTCAAATAGGAGGCATAAATTATGTTTAAAAGTGAATATTATTAAAAGTATTAAAGAATATATATATTTTATGTTTATTTTTTGTTAATTTATTCATTTATTCAACAAGGGCAAACATATTCTAGATACTGGGTATATAGCAGTGAATAGAAAGGGACAAAATCCACTGCTTTCATGGAGCTTACATTTTAGAGGAGGTAAGCAGATATATAAAATAAACAAGATACACAAGCAAAATCTAATAATTTGAGGTTTATAATTGATAGGTAGGAAAAAAAAACAGGGACATTGAATATATTTATGTGGCCTTTTGGTGAGGACAACTTGCAGTTTTAAAAGTGGGCTGGGAAATACTTCATTGAGAAGCTGAGATTTCACTAGAGATCTTAAGTTGTTGAGGGAGAAATTTATGTGGATATCTCTGGGAACAGCGTTCCAGTCAGAGGGAACAGTAACAGATAAGGCCATCATAAAGTCAATGCCTGGTATATTTAAGAAAGGCAAGGAGAGTGCTCTGGGGACAAGCAGAGTAAAAAATAGTAGGAAAATAATTCAAGTAAAGCAAAAAGTAAGCAATAGAAGAGCTAAGTCACGTAGTCATGTAAGATAATGTAAATTAAGGACTTTGGCTTTTGCTTCCTCAGTAAGAAGTGAAGACTTTTCAAGGCTGTCAAATAAATCTTAATCATTTGGGAAGTTTTATCAATTCTTCTGTTTATAATATTTATATTATTAACTATTCAAAGTGTCTGTAAATGAGCTAGAAACCAGAAACATGAGAGTGAAGAAATGTGACATAGTACCCTCCCTCACTGAGCTGACAGTCTGGTTGGAAGATAATCATTTAACACAAGTACACCTATTTAAATAAGTAAGGGACCAGGGAGCACTGTGGGGTCGTTAAAAGGGCACTATGAGGTCCAATTCTCATGTCTAATCACTTCCTAAAGGCCCCACCTCCTAGATATCATCATATTGGACATTAATATTTAAACATATTAATTTTGAGGGGCGGATCACAAACAGACCATAGCAGAGAGAATGGCTAATGTTTATAAATACTCCTGTGAAGTCAAGTAATTTAAGAACTACAAACTATCTATTATATTTTCTGAGAAGGCATTGTTAGAGCCTTGTGGAAAGCAGTTTCATTGAAAATGGCATGGACTGCAGAGCTGAATGGGTAAATGTGAAGAAAAAAAGAGAGATGTAAAAGTTGTCATAAACTGGTGTGGTGCTCATATATTAAAGTTTTAGAAAGGAGGTTTGTCCATCAATCAGCATACAAATTCTGAATTAAGTTTACCAAAAAAAAAAAAAAATGGCATAAAGTTTTTCTTTGCTAGATGGTAGGCATCAGATCACATCCTAATGAGTTTGGCCCAGACATAAAAAGTGTCAACTAAAGAGGAAAACATCCAACACCAGAAGGTCCCTGGACTGCTGCATGGTTTGCCAGTAGCTTATCTTACTGAGGGCAAGTTCTTCAGATAATTGCAAACACAAAGTCTGCAACTCAAGCCAGGGTTATATTTCAGAAAAGCCATCTATAGAGAGCAGGAAACTCAAGTTTGCCAAACACATGGGCCAAGAGTGAAGCCAGTGTTGTTCCAATTGAGTTATTGCCAAGGAAGACAAACTATAAGGGAACCGGGAGAATTTGAGGATCCTAAATTGTCAGGGCAATAGATTACATCCAAATGGGTGAACCAGGGAAGAGTCTACATAATATCAAACATGATGCTAAAGAATAGAACAGCAGGAAACTAGGAGACAAATTGTGTCTGACAAGAGAGGAGTAGAAGTTCCATCTGGGTTCTGAGTCATGAGCCAGAGCCTTAGTTTTGCCCTTCTAAAATGTTAAAGCAACATGTCAGAAAATAAGCTCAGAAAAATGAATGAGCAAGTACTAGCTTTCCAGAGACCCAGTACCCTGATATACCCTCTCTAGGGTTCTTAATATTTAGATACTCAAGGCCAGAGGATTTATCATAAACACAGAGGGTAGGGGAAGGGATTTGTTACATCTTCTACAAGTTAGTGACATGATTTGTTGAAAAATACAAATGTACTTGACATGTAGAAAAATCAGACAGATGAATTCACACAATCATATATTTAAGAATTACACAAGTAGAAGAAAATATGAAAACCAACCTATACATGTTCGCAGAGGCAAAAATCTGCCTCCTAAAGAAATAAAGTACTCTAAAGGTGGTCATAACTCTGTCCTCATGGTTGATTCCATTGACATCTTGTCACCAACGAAGTGATGCCAGGCAAAGTTTTGATTCTCAGATAAAGTTCTCCTTGGAAGCTGCAAAGTTACATCTACTTCACATAATTGATTGTTAAATCAATTTAAAAATCATATTAGAAGCCAGCAAGATTAATAGCATTATTCTTCCAGTGGGGGAGGAAGTCATCTTTTAAATTTAATTATATTATTCTTGGTAAATAATGAGGTTATATTCAATTTGGAACTACTATATTACTTATTATAAAATTGGAAAACATTCTAAAGTGAAGCATGGGGTTATGTACATCAAAATAAGGCAAAATGTTATTCTCTGGAAATGAGAACATTTCATAGCAGATGCATAATGTATTTTCCCTAAGATGTATCAAGACGACATGCATAATAAAATACAGGTGACGAATATTCTTGGTAACAAATGTTTTAAATTGAAACAAGAAGTTCCTAAACCTTGAGGGAGAAAAATCAAAAGCATCAATGAGGATGTTTCTTCAAGATAAACTCATCAAGATGAAAGTAACCGTGAATGACTTGTCAGTGTATGGTGTGACAGGCAATGAGGCGAATATTTGACCATTTTGCTTGGTACAGCATTAATATGCTTCTGTTATGACAAAGACATGTAGTTGCCAAGGATTACTGATCTTTGTAAATATTTTAGGTAATAAATATATATGTACATATCTATACATAGTTTTGACAAGCCAGAAAAAAATTGGAGTAGAAATATCAATTAATAGCTAAAATTTTCCTTTATTAATAGAAAGGAAGTGTCTCTCTCTTGAGATTTTCACTCACCCCAAAGAATTCCACAGCTTTGCCCAACAACAGGTGGTCTGACCAGTCTATCACAAAGCTTGATTCTGCCGTGCATATTAACTGTTAAAGCTAGCCATTGGAAGGTACTATAGACTGTTCCATTTATGAGCACATGCTCCTGCTGTTCCAGATCTCTGACTGTAGTACAGAGGTGCTTCAGTCTTCCCACCAAAGCTACATCTGTTTTACACCACTGTGCACTGGACTTTGTTTTTCAGCCATTGACCTCAGAGCCACAAAGAGTACTCCATAACATTCCATCTCCTCATCTTGACACATTGCCATCAGATTGAGGTTTACATATTAACTCTTAACCTCTCAACCTTCCTATTTATGTCATCTACCAATGTTCATTGTTATTTCACTCATTAATAAGTTTTTGTCTTATAAACATGCTCTCCCTGCCTACATAGCATCGTTCTTGGCAGTATAAACATCCATGTGGCTGGCACATCCAGCACCTGGTCTTTAATTTTTTTTAAACTTTTTCCATTTCAGTGGCTTTTTCTTCTGCTCTATCTTTCAACCACTCCAATGGTTATTACTTTCTGGAACTTGTGATTACCAAAAGCCACATTATAATTTAATTTTCTAAAACTGAGATCCCGCTTTCTGATCAGTTACTAAAATTTGTTCTGTTTTTTTGTCCATTGAATTCAAACTCCTTATCCTGTTCTACTAAGTCTTGTTTGACCAAAGATAAACTTCTGTGCTAAGGTTAAACCCACCCCTTGCCCAGTGGAACCCATCCTGTCTCACCTGCTTAAGGACTTTGTTCCACTTAGCTTGTCTGTCCTTGTCCTGTATCCCCCTCTACAAGATCATATCTATCAACATGTCATATTTCCATCTTAAAAAGCAAAAACAACTACAGCAAAAAACTCTTGAGCCCGCATTCCCTTTGCTGCTATTGAAAGCAAAACTCTTCAAAAGATGTCTGTAATCATTGACTCTACCTCCTCTTCTCCCGTTTCTTCTGATCTCTCTCCAATTAGGCTTCACTTGCACTGCTCTACTGAAACTTCTCCTGACAGATTCCCCAATGTGGAAAAGATTTGTATAAGTTCTGTGATATTAAATTATCCTTGACTAGAAATTATAATTGAAGCCACAAACAACAGACTTCAGTTAACATTTTAATGAGGAACCTTGAATAGAATTAGAAAGATCTTGACCCAGATGCTAGAAGACAAAGCCATTACTTAGCCTATATATTATTAAGTTTACATACATAAGGAAAAAAAATTAGCAAACCATGTGTACATTTTCTTCCCATAAATATTAACTTAAATTTATGTTTTTTGTATCTCATAGAGTTGAGTTTCTGTCTATTTGCCAAGGAAGACAAAGATTTCTCAAGTAATGCTAAAAGGGTTATTTTAATGTTTCTAAAGACTATACATGTGAACTTTGAAACTGTTAAGGTCTGTTACAAGAAATTACTTCTGTTAAAATATGTCCTGTAAAAAATATTTTGCTCATCTGGATTGTAAGTAGGTTTGTTATAGGAAATTTTAATAGTTAACTCACAATCTGTACACTGACTTTTTTCTCTAACTTCATTCATAGTTAAATGGATTGGCTTTACTTATGAGTCAGCAAGCATTTGAATACTCTTTGTTTTCACTTTCTCCCTAAGAGGGCATTGCTGATAAAACTCATGACTCAAAAAGCAATAAAATTGAATTTTTCTCTCTCAACAATGACTTGTACTTTGTCAAATCTAGTGAATGATTTTCAATTCTCACATTACATGACTTCTTAGATAATCGTTTCTGCCTTCTGCAAAGGCTTTCTTCATTTGCTTGATGCTCTCTGATTTTTCACTGACCCTATTGGCTGCTCCTTCTCAGGCTTCTTTGTGGAGCTTCTTCATCCTCCCCAATTTCCCTCAGGGCTTTTCTACTAATGAAGTGAATTCAATACTTTGTATATTTTAAATTTACAACCCTGGGACTCTCCTCTGCTTTGAGCTTCTGAATCATTCCCCAGTCATTAGTCACTACTTCCTCTCAGCACCTTGGGCAGACCTCCTGTTCCCTATCCGCATATATACTAAAATTGAGCCTCCAATCTAAATGACACTTTCTTCCTTCCTTTCAGTTACTCAAGTCTAAAATTTAAGTGATATCACCTACTTTATCTCTTACTTAATATCAATATGTCAAAAAATCTTATCCCCCCTCCCCCGCATGCATCTAAAATATATACACAGTATGACCACTCTTTCTAACTTTCACTCTGTCACCATGGTTAAGCTGCCATCATCTGCTGGCCGGATTTATGTGCTCCCTTTCAATTCATCTTCAACCACACAACCTGAGTCATCCTTTTCAAAAAATAAATCAGATTATTTCACTAGTCTGCTTAAAACCATCCAGAGGCATCCAGACACATGGAAAATAAAAATGCCTTGCTATGGTCTTGGCTATCTCTTAGATTCTAGCCCCAGTAGTCCTCTTGTTGCTTCTCAATGAGGCTGTACTTACTTTATTTCCTTTGCACTTGCTGTACTCTGTGTTGTGAAATCTACTTTCATGGATATTTTCATGAATGATTCTCCCAATTTTGTTTCTCTTTAAACATGATCTCCTTAAGATTCCTCAAAAAACTAAAAATAGGACTACCATGTGACCCAGCAATTCTACTCCTGGGTATATATCCAGAAAAAATGAAAACATGAATTCAAAAAGATATATTCACCCCAGTGTTCAATGTTCATATGCACCCCAATGTTCACAGTATATATACCACACAATGGAATATTACTGAGACATAAAAAAGACTGAAATTCTGCCATTTGCAGTAACATGGATGGACATAGAGAATATTAAGCTTAGTGAAATGTCAGACAAACACAAATACTGTATAATATCACTTTAATGTGGAATCTTAAAAATAATACAAATGAATATATTTAGCAAAGCAGAAACAGAAACAGATATAGAAAACAAACTATGGTTACCCGTGGGGAGAGGAAAGGGGAGGGGCACATTAGGAGTATGGGATTAAGAGATTCAAACTACTATGTATAAAATAAATAAGCAACAAGGTTATATTATATAGCACAGGGTACGATATAGCCATTACCTTGTATAACTTTTAATGGAGAATAAACTAAAAATACTGAATCATTATGCTGTATACCTGAAACTAATATAATATTGTAAATCAACTATACTTCAATAAAAACAAACAAACAAACAAACAAACATAACGTCCTTAGAGTGGCCTGCTCCAAACAACATTTCTTAAGCAAAACCATATTGCCCTTTACCTTTAGAACCTGCTTTATTTCCTTAA
The DNA here is from genome assembly GCF_000442215.2 of Lipotes vexillifer. Taxonomy (NCBI): domain Eukaryota; kingdom Metazoa; phylum Chordata; class Mammalia; order Artiodactyla; family Lipotidae; genus Lipotes; species Lipotes vexillifer. Next base: position 894,324 of record NW_006794161.1, on the reverse strand, counting down.
ATGCAATTATTACTCCTTGAAATTACAATTCACATTATTTTATTTATTTATATACATCTCTTATCAAAAGAACCTTAGGAACTTTATCTTTTGGTTCACTGCTGTATCTTCACACTTAAACACCTATTGAATTCATGGCTTGGTCACCATCAACCTCCAGGCATTCTTATCTCTCCCTCTCAGTTGCAGCGACACATGTCTCATTTTAATTCTCCTGCATCATTAGTCTTGTGATCTCAGAACCTTTGCCCATATACTCTTCTCTACCTGGAACAATCTACCTTTTCCCAATTTTTTTCCTTTTCATAGTTGGTTTCATATAATTGAAATTCTTGGCTTAAATATTACTTCTTTAGAAAGGCCAAGCAAGACTACTAATATAACACTCATTCCTTCCACTATCCTCTTATTAATTCTTTTGTTTTTCTTCCTGTATTTGTTACTATTTGTTTTTTCAGGTTTTCAATGTCTATATCCTCTAAACTAGAATAAGCTCCTTATAAGCAGGGATTGTATCTGCATTATTCATCAATGTGAATAGCATAGTGCCAGGGCAGAACTAACAAATATGCATGAGCATGGAGGGGCCAAAGGTACTTCTAACAATCACCTGCTATGCCAAGATCAGCTTAACCCATTCGCTCTTAGGCATTTTTTTTTCTTTTTGAACCCAGTTTACTAGTCTCCAGTCTTCATTCTTATTTTCTTCAACTGATTTTAGTTTTTGTTCTTCACTGTCCTGCCTTGTCACTGGGCTTGAAGCCACCCCAAATTTAGGAAACAGAATTTAAAGTTCTGTCATGTCCCACACAGAAGAATGACATTGTACAATGACCTATCTCCCTTCCTAGAGCTCTGCATGTAAAAAGACAGAAATGAAAAGGTTCTATTACTAATGAGTTCATTATCCATGAATGCCTTTCCTTATTTATACGTAACTAAAAATACTGCTAAAATGGTCCTTTAGAACAGTGTTTTTCTATTAGTTTTAGAGGGTATCTCACATCTTTTAATACATTTTACATCACATTTAAAATGTAGTTAGAATCTGCTAAATTAATTTCATGACCTACTATTGCGTTCCCCACTTCCCTTCCTTTACATTATAAAAATATTGCTTTTGAAGGTGCAGAAGATCCACTCCTAAATCTGATTTGAACATGCACAAAAACACATTTAGCTCATAAACACAGGCAATAAATATTTACCTTTTTTTTTTTTTTTTTTTTTTTTTTTGCGGTACGCGGGCCTCTCATTGTTGTGGCCTCTCTTGTTGCGGAGCACAGGCTCCAGATGTGCAGGCCCAGCGGCCATGGCTCACGGGCCTAGCCGCCCCACGGCATGTGGGATCTTCCCGGACCTGGGCACGAACCCGCGCCCCCTGCATTGACAGGTGGGCTTTCAACCACTGCACCACCAGGGAAGCCCCATAAATATTTATCTTAATACCAGTCCTTGGAGATCATCTTTAAAAGGGAAGGTGATGGTGTTTCCAGCATAAAGCCGTGTCAGACTGCACTTAGTATTATTTAAATGGCAACGTTTTTTATGGCAAAAAGGATTTCATAGTAGCAGTAAGAATTTTGGGAATGAGCCATGTGGTCTGCCAAGCAATTTCTGGTGAAGACATCAACCATTAAGTTGTTTAGAGTTATTTTACCCCAAATTGTTATGAAGTCGGCATATAAAATTCAAATACATCAGCTAGAGTTGATGACCTGACCCCTAGGCAAAAACAATAATAAAATAGTTTTTTCTTCTGTAATTCTTCCAACTACTCAAACTACATTTTCCTCAAAATGTAAGAGCCAACTCTAAAGAAATCAACAGAAAAAAGAGAATACATTACAAATTTTATTTTTAAAGAATGATGATTGTTTATTCCAGAACAAAAGTAAAACACATTATCAAAAATTTAACCAGAAGTAACACCACCTGAACTATGAAATAAATTCATTTATTAGCCAGATTTAATTTCATATTCCAGATTTCACCTTGAAAACATTGCCACTAAAATATATATATATTGTTTAACGTCTTTGCTCAGGCTCTTTCCCAATTCTGAAAAGTTTTGTTATTTATTTACTATATTATTCTGCCATTCTTAGAGCATACTATGATCTGATATGTTTAATTACAGTGAGCTGTAATTTTAGGATACAAATTCAAGACCTGTTAAAAAGTTCTTCCCCTGATCTTTATTCCTTCTGTATTATAACCTCCAAACACTATGTGGATGTTAACTTTAAGCCACGTGCCTCACAGTTCAAAATGTTTGTTGTCTCAAGTGTCAAGGGCCTGAGCTGGCATTGGTTTTCTGTGATGGGAAGTAGATGTCATAGGTGAGTGCCCACCATTTATGGCCAAAATGCTGCAGAGAATTTCTGAGCTCCCTCTCCAACAAATGGAGTGAATGGAATAATCTTGGTCCTTTTTAAAAGTAGTCTTTTATAAAAAAAAGAGCTTGCTAGAATCAAGATAAAATTTATGTATAAACAGTCTCATGACACAATTGCATTTGGCCTCCTAAAGTGGCAAGTGTCATTAGATCTTTTGATTTTTCTTTTGCAAATTTCGGAAAACAAAGGAACACAATTCTCCCTAAATATGTAAGGAAGACATACATATCAAACGGGGAAGTTGGTAGGATTCCTAAATTAAAAATCTTTGAGTAGGGGTTTATGTTGCTAAATCTCCCTCAGTACTTAGGGAGATGTAAACAGAAACTAAGCAAACAACTTTTAGGAACAAGAGTTCAAGTCATTAACACTATTTTTTAAGGAGGAAAATCATTAAAGGATCAGGAAATTCAGTTTATAACTGGATATTTTTCTCTGGGACCTCACCTCCCAATTTTCTCAAAATGTCTTCCCTGGTAAAACAATACCTTGGTATGTTCATAGGAGTATTAATGAAAGAGTTGGTCGATGTAATACAGTCATTCTCAGCGAATGGTCCATAGACCTCTGGAGTTCCATGAATACAGTCAGGAGATCCATTAGGTTAAAACTGTTTTCATAACAATCCTAGCATATTATTTCCTTTTTTTTCCTCTGTATTGCTATCTACGCTGGTGATATTCAAGATACGGTAGTTAGAACTACAGTGGCATCAACCTCAACTTGTTGGTTGTGAATGCATAAGTGCCATGCATTCACAGTAAAAAAAAAAAAATGTTTTAACTTAAAAAAATCTTTGATGAAGCAATAAAATATATTAAATCATTAAATCTCAATGCTGGAGTATAAGTTTTTAAAATGTTCTGTGTGAGAATAAGAAGTACATATAGGGATTTACCTGGCGGTCCAGTGGTTAAGAGTTCACCTTCCAATGCAGGGGATGCAGGTTCGATTCTCGGTCAGGGAGCTAGGATCCCACATGCCTTGCGGCCAAAAAGAAAACAAAACAAAACAAAAACCCATAAAACAGAAGCAATATTGTAACAAATTCAATAAAGACTTTAAAAGTGGTCCAATTCAAAAAAATCTAAAAAAAAAAAAAAAAAAAGAAGTACATATAGAGCCTTTCTCCTGTATAGTGAAGTACAATGTTTGTATTGAGGAAAAGCACTTTTGTGATTGAGTTGCCATCTAAACTAGCCATTTTTTCACTGAACACAATTTCTACTTGAAAAAAAATGACATAGGCATACTTGGAGATTTGGCAGACCTTTTGGCAAAATTAAAAAATGAACAAAGTATGCCTGTCTTTTCAAGGAAAACAACTGCCATTGTCGACAATGATAACATTTAAGCTTTAAAGTGGAAAATTAGAATTTTGGAAAACATGTTTCTGTCACCTTGTGCTCTAGAACTTCACAAAAATTAGTCTTTTCTAATGTGATTAGTGGCGATTTAGTTGTATGGCTATTTTTTTATATTGTATAATGAAATGTTTCAACATTGAAAGGATAACATAGTAACTCAGTATTTTTCAACTGTTTAGTAAATGGTATTACAAAAGCATATACTATGGTCTGAATGTTTGTGTCCCGCAAATTCATATGTTGAAATACCAATGCCCAATGTGATGGTATTAGGAGGTGAGGCCTTTGGAAGATGGGTCCTGAGGGTGGATCCTTCATGAATGAGATAAATATTCTTATAAAAGGAACCCCATAGATCTCCCTAGCCCCTCCTACTATGAGAAGGCACCAGCTGTGAACCAGGAAGCGGACCCTCAGTAGAATGTGACCATGTTGGCAACTTGATCTTGAACTTCTCAGCCTCCAGAACTGTGAGAATTAAATTTCTGTTGTTTGTAAGCTACCCAGTCCGTGGTATTTTGTTCTAGCAGCCCACATGGATTAAGATAGCATCCAAGATGCTAATTCAAGATCCATTTAAGATAGTCCAGTGCATATTAATATATAAGTAGGAAGTAATTCAGGAATCCCAGCTTACTGTAGATGATGAACAGACAGTTCGTAGAAGAGAAAATCTGAAAGATAATTAACATGAAAAATGTTCAACAAAACAGTTTACACTCATTAGGTTTTCAAAAGTCAGATAAAGCGAGGATGGGGAAACAAGATGTTCCTACACTGCACATGGTGGTACTGTGGGCATCGGTTTGGCTTTACCTATAGATGCTGAAAATGTACACACTCCGTGACTCAGCAATCCCAGTCCTTGGTTTATGTCCAAGAGAAATTCTGGCATATGTGCATGAATTATTGCAAGCTTGTTGCACATAATAGTGAAAAATGGGAAACATTTCAAATGCCGTCAGTAAGACAGTGCTTGTGTAATTTATAGTATATTTGTGTGGTGGAATACTTTAAAGCAATTTAAATGAATAAATAAGATTTATATTTAAAAACATGGCTAGAGCTCAAATAATAATGTTGAGTGAAAAGGAAACAAAAAACAGGTTAAAGAATGTTGTATAAACATATGGACACCAAGGGGGGAAGTGGCGGGGTGGGGGTGGTGTGATGAATTGAGAGATTGAGATTGACATATATACACTAATATGTAGAAAATGGATAACTAATAAGAAACTGCTGTATAAAAAAATAAAATAAAATTAAAAAAAAAGAGAATGTTGTGTAGTATGTGATACTTATAAAACACAATGCCAAATATTTATGGATATGCTTATAGAAAGTAAAAAAAAATGGTCTGGATATATATCAAATTAATGATAGTACCTGTTCTGAAAGTGGAGGATGGAGACTGAGCCTGTGAGGGCCATATTAGGGATTACGAATTGGCCTGTGTTATATACTTCTTAAAAATAAAAGAAAATGATATTATGATTCTTTAAGACATGCATTTTGATACTACTTTCATGAAAATTGTTATACTGTTTTGGTAATTTAATATTTTTTTCAAAAACATCTAAATGAATAGTAATAAAGTAGACTTGAGTTTATGGTTTAAAGATTCTTGAAATATAAGTGAAAAACTAATTGTAAGGGAAAACTACTTGCAAGGGGAAAACTAATAAATGATAAGACCTTAAAGCTATTAAACTCCAAGCAACAACTAATAGTTAGGGTGGGGAAGTAAAAAGGGGGAGAAGAAGAAGAGAGAAGGCAGGAGTCAGGATAGCTTTGAAGCATTTTGTGAGTATAATCTTGTTTAAATCTTATTAAAATCATCAGATAGGTGGCAAGATTGTAATCTTCACTAAGCCTAAATGTCAAGATAAACAGAAACTCAGAGAGTTAAAACAAGCCCCAGTGCACAAAAAGTTCTTTTGGTTCTAGGGCATTTAAATATGTACCTTAGTTTTGACTGACTCAAGGAGTCTGGGACAGAAGTAAAGACTTATGGAGAGACAAGTAAGAGATCCTCTACAGAATAAGCTGATACTACAAAGGGCAAGGGTGAATCCATGCTTGGGGTAGTATGACTTGGGGAGTACTGTTGATATAGTGTTTTGTGTCTATGTTGTTTGCTTCGGTTGTGCAGTGATGATATTGGGAGAAGAGAAGTAAAAATACCCTCACCATCCTCCCCTGAGGAAGATTGTGGAGATGCAAGAAGGAATAAAAATCCCAGAAAACTGGGATTTAAATTTTTTTAAAAAATGAACTTTTACTTATTTATTTTTATTGAATATAATTGATATGTAACATTATATTAGTTTCAGGTGTACAACATAATGATTCAGTATTTATATACACTGAATACGTATTTGCAGATACACATAAAACATTAGTATGTAGTGGGAATAAGTAGAGAAAAACCTAAATGAAGTTACAGTGTTCTAAGTTCTTTGTGTTATTTGAGAGGAGAGCTAAAGTACTGATTAACTTTTGGTTTTGATACATTAAAAGGGCAAAAGAAAAGCTGAGACTCCTATTAATAGAAAGTGGTTTTGTTAAGCAATCATATCCCTCATTGTGTGGGTATAAATACACAACCAGAACACCATAGTGTTCTCTAGGTGCTACGTGCAATGGGAAATAGGAACAATATGTTGGGAGGCAAAAAGTCATCCAAGCAAATATTTTTTAAAGTATCTGTTATAAATTCTGTGTGTATATATATATATATATATATATATAGAGAGAGAGAGAGAGAGAGAGAGAGAGAGAGAGAGAGATCTAGAAAACAATGTTCACTAAAATTAATGTTATTTATTCCTTTGGCAAATATCATTGGATGCCATGTTCCAGGCACTGTTCTAGGTGTTGAATTTACAAATGTCATCAATGAAAGACATACTTCCCTGGAGAAAACATTTTAGTTATTGTAGGAAGGTAGAATTTCAGATCATTTCCCCTTTTCTTTCTTTTATTTTTAATTTATGAGAAGAGATTTAAATAATAATAAACCTTTTTTTCTGAGAAATAAACAGAAATTACTTGTTTTTATAAATAGCATTTAAATTTAAAATAAAAATGATCAATACTCATTCATTTGATTTTAAAGAACTAAATAATGGTAATTTAGCAAAATTTGAATATGTAAGAAAATCCTCTTCCTCCCCCAAAAAATATATCCACTGTAGGCAAGGGTATTAGAAAGGTGATCCTCTCAAGCACTGTGGTGTTAAGTGTACTTTGGTACAGATTTTCTATATGCCAATGTGTACAGAATGAAAGTTTTCATGTATATGTAAAAGTTAACCTAAAGAAATAATCTACTTAACCTAAGGAAATACTCTAGAATGGGCATGGTTGATTGTGAAAGCAGATTTGGGGGAAAAAAAAATCTACACATTCAAAAATTGGATGTTGACTAAACAAATTACAGTATTATATTGCATAGCCACAAAATAATATTCCACATCAGAGATCAGCAAACTACAGCCCGTGGACCTAATCTGGCCCACTACCTACTTTTATAAATAAAGTTTTATTTGAAAACAGTCATGTAAATACATATAAGTTATCAATGGCTGGTTTCATGCTAAAATGGCAAAGCTGAGTACCTTCCATAGAAACTTCTAGGCACTTAAAGCCTAAAATAATTATTCTCTGGCTTTGTGTAGAAAAGGTTGCCAATCCTTTGTTTTGTTGATTGTAGAAATAAAAATATATTTGTGGGCTTCCCTGGTGGCGCAGTGGTTGAGAATCCGCCTGCCGATGCAGGGGAAACGGGTTCGTGCCCCGGTCCGGGAAGATCCCACATGCCGCGGAGCGGCTGGGCCTGTGAGCCATGGCCACTGAGCCTGCGCAAAAAAAAAAAAAAAAAAAAATATATATATATATATATATATATATATATATATATATATATATTTGTAGTTTAATGGACTGTCTGTATTATATGATGCCACCTTTTGTCCTGTGACCTAGGCATATATACTAAAACATACACATTCATAAAGAAAATAACTAACCTCTGTTGAGTGGTATGTGCCAAGTGTCAGTTTGATAAGTTTATGTGTATAATTCATTTAATTCTTACAGCACTCTTATGCACCATTATCCCATTTTACAAATAAACTGAGGCTCTGGGAAATTATGGAGTTTGAGAAAGATGACACAGCTAGTTGGTGACAGAGGGAGGATTCAAAAAGTTGCACATACTTTTTCTTCTTTATAACTGGCAGGCTATACCTCAAAATGTTAAAAGTGTTCTCTGGATTCTTAGATTATGAGTGTTTTATTCTTACTCTTTTAATCTATATATTTTTCTTTTCCTATAATGAACCTTTATTTTATTTATTATTTTTTATTAAATTTATTATTAAAAAAGAAAATTCCGAATATTCAATAGTTGTGAATTTGAAAACTGTCAAATTTAACTCCTATCATTTGACTGTTTCTTCATTTTATCCTACAGGAAACCACAGTTACATGTTTTTAGGGTCCTTGGTGCTGGAGAAATGATACACTAACTATCAAACCAAAGCACCAATTGCTTTTTGTCATCAATGAAACTGGTAGGGCTGAGAGATATAATTTAATGTTGTTTTGTTGCAAAGGACACTGGTACTTATTGACAAAAATCCATCAGCAGAATATTAAGAAATGAAGAAATACAAGGTTTAGCCTTTTTCCTTTTCCTTCTCAAAACTTCTTGCAAGAGTGATTTATTTTCCCTCTTGGTGGTTTCTCTTTCACCCCTTGAAGTAAAAATTTCACAATCCATTATGCTGTCAGAGGACATTGACATTGTAAGCCAGTAACCTTTTGTCAGACATGTTTAGCCTCACCTTTTTCTTTAGCGTTTGGCATGGTAGTCTTCCTCTCCTTCAGATAATCCTCTCCTTTGACATATTTTATCTTGCATTATCCCAACAATTCTCCTACTTATCTGCAGTGTTGCTCTTCTCTGCCATGCCAGTTCCTTACCCTCTCATGCAGGGCCTCTGTGACAGGTTTTTATCCCATTTCATGGTCCTTTTCACAGAACCAGCATTCTGGTATCATCTTTGTGTTGCTGCTCACAGTTTGTGTCCTTCTAGCAAAGATTTTCTCCCTTCTTCCTATGGTTAGTGTCTGCTCATTTTTTAAACCTTTGCTGAAATATCCCAACCTCCAGATATGATTTCTACCTTGTTTGGACCTTGATTTTAGATTTTTATAACTTTATATTTTGAGAGGTGTATTCTACTGATTTTATGCCATTTATGTACAGCGGGCAACATGAGTGCTTACAATGACTGCCTCATCCATTTTTAAGAAGTTTCTGTAGCACATGCTACATTGAACATGATAATGTGTGCAATAACAATTTGTTGTTAATATTTAAGCAAAAATTATGAGAATGGAATAGCACATGTCTTTTGTCATGTTCTGTGAGTAAATGTGTCTATTATAAATTTGCTGTTAAGCATACTTGAGAAAAGTCTTTGATTTCCCTGTGTAGCTAGTATGAAAGGGTAGAGGTATATAAGAAAATGTGCAAGGCTTAGGAATTTATGCTTCTTACACATAATTCATAATTTACTCATGCTCTTATCATGATGAAACCTGTGTTTCATTATAACATATATAACTGTGCTTTAAAATCTGTGTTCTATTACTATATAAAATTAAAGTATTTTGAATTGTGTATCACTCCTGTATCCCATTAATTGGAGATACTGGTTGTAATATATGTCAGAGATTAAGTACAATTTTGGCATTTAGACAGGTGAGAATAACAGGTTATTGCAGCTGGTTTTAATATTTTTATGTTAACAGGAATTTTATAAGCAAAGAGTAATTTGAATAGATAGTTCTCAGAGATCTTCAATTTACTGTAAACTGTTGTATCTACCTTTGTCTTAAAAAGAAAAAAAAGACTTTTTTTTTTTAATTTACCATAATTAATCAAATCTAAGATACTACCTGTCTTACTTTGGGTTATTCTGAAAATAGAGCCAAGGATCTTTAGGTTGGATTGTCAGTGAGCACAGGAACAGCTACTATAGCTACAGCTGAAATCACAGGTAGGTCAGGAGGTTGTGGGGATGAGCACTTTATGTGTCTGCTATACCAAAGACACACCACTATTTTATTTCTTAGTAAGAAAGAAAAAAAGTGCTGTCAATTATACTATGGTATAATGCTTTCTTATCACTTAGACATTTTATTTTATACTTATTTTAAAAGATCTTTTAGATTTTATACATAGATTTTTTAAATGCCCCCTACATATGTGTGTGTATGCGTCTGTGCAAAATAAATTAGATAATGTATTTGTAAAATTTAATATTCAGTCTGGCAATTATGAATGATATTTTGACTCAGAGTTGTCAATGTTTTTGTTTTTCTACATAAATTATAATGTGTGGCATTAAGAGTTTTGGTGGTTTAGCATTTCTTAAACGTGTGCTCCTCTGTTTTCTTTGGGACTTTCAAGCCTCAATATTCTTTCGGCTTGTTTTGATTCACATGGGCAGGCAATGACAACTATGTCACAACTGCTTCCTGGTTGGAGTCATTTTAGGACACATCCTGATTTCAGAGATGTTAAAATGTGAAAAAAAAAATCTGAATCTTAGATTAGGTGAAACATGGCATTTAGGCTATATTAAGTAATCATTGAAAACATTCATAAATTAGTCAACATATCCATTGCTGTCTACATATTTATAATATATATTTTTATATATTAGCATATATATTTTATTATTAAGATAAATACTGATCAAAGATTAACTAGATCAAAGGTTAATTTATTGAATATTATTCTTCTCGTATACCAAATTTTAAAATAGTGTAATGTATCACAGAAATGCCAGAGGGAGATTTCTAGGCTATTTTGATTAAATTTTTTAAAAAAAAATTATTATTGTGTAATTTTAAAGTTGAACAATTAAACTTTCATTGTTTTTTTCTTTAACAAAGTAATTTGTCATGCCTTGGTCCAAAATGGTGATTAAACAATTAAAATTAATAAATATTAGAGGTATACCATTTTATGCTTTTGATCTTCAGTTCCTAGGTATGTTCATATTTCATAAACATAGAAGTATTTATGAAACTGAGGGAAAAAAAGGGAAAACAGATGCCATTTATTAAAACTGTATGTTTAATGTTGAGTCCTTTGGAAGAAAAAGAAGGGTTGGTTACATGGAATTGAGACAGAGCTAAAATATAGTCAAGATTGAAAAGTCAATAATCTACGCTGCAAGAATCTCATTGTTTTTGTACTCTTGCAATATTGTTTCTAGTTCATATTTTTATATGCAACCAGACTTAGGAACGTGAATTGCCAAGGTTATAAATTTGATATATTCATTATTTTAAACACACATACCATCCTGATATGTTATATATTTCTTCATAGCTTTGATAAAAAGCAATAAATCCAGAAAGGTAGAAGAAAAAGAAAACTTTGAAATATGATCATTAAATACTTTTACACAAATATTTTAAGGCTTTGAAAGTTGTTTTCAAATTTTTGCATACATTTTGAGGAGTTTTATAAAATTTGTACTAAGACCATTTAAGCTGCCCTTGGCAGATAGTCTTGAATATTTTCATTACAACAATTCCTTCTGTGTGGGACTAAACCTGCATTTTAGAATATTGAAAAGCTCATTAGAAGCTGTTCTCACTTTTCTTTAGTTATACTGTTTCTTAATTTTTCTGCTTAAACAGGGTTGGATTTCTGTACCTTTTCGTTGTAGCTTTGGTGAGAGCAGTATATTTCCTCTTCAAGATACATGAGGACTAACTGTTCCAATACATCCCAGAGGATTAATAAGAAACTCTGCTTTCACTTAAGCTTACAGCTGCCTATATTGTAAGCCATTGGATCTAACAAGCATTTCTGTACTGTTTATGCATAAAGAAGGTTATATTTAACTAAGCCCATGTCATAATATTAATTATATAATTATCCTTTCCAATAATCAAATACCAATTTAATTTTTGAAATTACAAATCAAATTAATTTTTAAACCACACATCTTATAAAATATATTTGTTATAAATCTATTCAAGTTTTCATATACATTATATATACATATATACATCAATTATATATATTGATTATAATTGTATATATTTATGTATACAGTATATCTAATTGATATATATATTTCAATAGGGCATAGCATGGGGTTAGTTGGTGTCAGAGTTTGCCAAAATAGGACAGAATATTTGATTTGGTTTTTAAACTTCTTGTAATTCATGCCTTAACCCACTTAACTCACTTGATTAGTGTGTGAGAAAGTGAAAACAAAACAAAAATTTTATATCTTGCTTCATTTCTTTGTCTACCCATCCATTTCAGACCATTATTTACCACATAGAGGCAGGACCAAACCTCAGTGGAAGCATCAGGGATATAGGGAAGGAACATTGGATTGAGAGAAGAACTGCATTGTGACGTCAGTGTTGTCCTTTATCACTCAAGTAACTTTGCAAGTGTCACATCTCAACAGACCTGAGTCTGCTCAATTTTGAAATGAGAACAATGGACCAGTGACCTCTTCATATAAAATATGATTCATAACCCAATGCAGATCTTTCATTATTACTGAAAAATCAAAGGTACATCCTAGAAAGTAAATGTTATCTTAATTTTAATTATTGAAGTCTACATTTGCACTTCATTTTCAAATGTAATCTACTCAATTCCCAAATTTTCCATTATTCTGGAAAGTTACAAATTATATGCATTTTATGAAATTAACATTGGGAGAAAGTGACACTATTATAATCAAGGAATTCTAAATATAGTCAGATTTAATCACAAAATTTGGAAAAATTCAAAGACAAATGACTTGTAATGAAAAAAATCAAGAGATAACTACTCAAAAATAATATTCTGATAATACAGTCACAAAAGATGCCAGTAGAAATGAGGGGACATATAAAGTTCAGCACAGCTGTGTTTTGAAAGAACAAATAAAAACTGAAAGAGTGAAATCCAGAGATAAGTAAAAGCTTGAAAAATTATGTCTTTAGAAACCAAATGAGGGAAAGACTTTAAAAATAATTGGGCATCTTTGAAGGACTTTTCTAGGCCTAATTTGGTGAATGCAGTAGTCCACTGGTGGACTAGATTTATAGATGACAAAGAGGAAATGCTTAAAATTCCTTCAGTGCCTTCCCATTTTTTTAAGAAAAGAATAAAAAACCTTTACATTGCCCCTCTTGCTGTTGTTCCCACTAACCTTATTTAAGTTCTTGGGTAAATCAAATTTATTTTCTTCTCAAATCTTTAATGTATTCTGTTCTCTCTGTGTAGATGGTTTTCCCTCTCTTCTCTAGCTAATTTTACTCTTCCTTCAAGACTATGAAATCTCCCTGTTATAATCTTCACATATCCAATTTAGTCTATAACATAATTTATTTGCATTCTTATTTTGAATAGTATCTGTTTAACTGACCAGACAGAAGCAATATCTATTTGGAAATAGGAACCTTATTTTGTGATAACTGTTTTTCAGCTATCTGGCACTGTACAGGCACATAAGAGAAAAGAATATTTGACAAATTAAAGCAAATGAAGAAAAGATGTATGGCTATTATACTAGAGATTGCCTGTTGTCTCCCTATATCCACATATTCCCTCATCCTTTAGTATAGAATATTTTCAAGTTTTCTGTCCACTTGTCTGCCAAGCTAAAGACATTTCCAGACTCTCTTATAACTAGGTTGTCCACATAACTAAGTTCTGGCAATCATATGTGAGCAGTAAAGCTATAACTTCAGAGCTGAGCCCTTAAAATGAAAAGACATGTCCTCCCCTTGCCATGATCTATATATGATGGTGGAAGTTGGTACAGCTCTTCTGGAACAGAAAATGAAAGCTACTTGTTGAGAATGATAGAACAAACAGTAAAGGAGCTGGACTTCTTAATGTTGTGGAGTTAAATATTAGGCATGGTCCATTTACCTCAGATTTAGATGTAAGAAAAAAATAAAATTTTCTTAAGCTATTGTAATATTTGCATTTTTGTTCAATAGTTAAAACCTGTATCCTAACATGAAAAGTTTAATAATTACTTTAGCATTAGCAGCAAATAGTATTAATCTTTTTGATATCTGTGTTTATTCTAATCAGGACCCCTCAAAGATCTAGTTCTTAAAATGGCTTATTTGGGACATTAATAAAGAGTTTGTATTAGTTTCATTCTGAAGCACATATACTGAGACTCTTTAATTCCACGTGAAACAAACATTTCTGAGGGGTCTAAACATGTGCTATAACTAGGTGTCACTCTAATTACTGCAATAAATTTAAAGAAATGTTTAACTTCTGAAATTCCTAGAAACACACTTCTCACTGGAGGAAACTGTTATCCTACTAGCTAGGTTTAGCAAATAAAAATAAAGAGCACCCAGTTAGATTTGACTTTCAGATAAACAATTGAAAATTTTAAAATGTTGGTACGTCCCATACAGTATTTGCGTTATACTTCTATTTTTAAAAATATTCATTGCTTATATGAAATTCAAATTTAGCTAGATCTCCTATATCTGGCCACCCTAGTCATTGCTCATCCTACAATGCTGGGACTGATCATGAGGGCCTTTGTCCACAGGAAGTTTTACATGAAGGAGGGCCAAGGACCAATTCCAAATGGCAGTCAGTAGTGTGTCAGTCTGATGAGAGATTAAATAGTCATTTGAAGAATAACTCTAATTAGACTCCTGGCTTCGGACTCGGTAATTGCAACAATTCTTCTCTCTTTAAAATGTTTCTTGAAGACACCAGAGAGGTAATTTAGACAGCAAGGAACTACTGGACTGAGATCAGATGGAGTTCAATACGATGACAGGTTAGGACTCAACCCTTTTTCTTCCCATACTGGCCAGCTACTCCTAAGAGCTACTGGAACTACTGGACTGAGATCAGATGGAGTTCAATACGATGACAGGTTAGGACTCAACCCTTTTTCTTCCCATACTGGCCAGCTACTCCTAAGAGCTCCCTACCCCATCCCCCATTCCTTCAATACCTGCTTTTGTCCCAGGAGCCTTTGGCAATGTAGAGATGGAGCTACCCTTTCCGCAAACTAACAGGCTGGAAGGGCATGAATTAAAGTCAGCTGCTACCAACGAGAGGGCCCCTGGTAAACAGTCTTCTTATACTCTGAAAATGTGACCTGGTAAGTCGGAGTACAGGAATCAAAGTTCCATCTTGGTCCTGGACTGCTAGCACCCTCTGGCGCCTGACAAAAGAAAACAAAAATCCTCTCAGAGGAAAAAAAGCATCAGTCCTTAAATTGTCACAGCATAATTTTTTGAAGACTATATCCAGCAAACAATCAAATACAATCAAATCCATGAGAAAAACAAGACATAAGTCAGGCTCAGTAGAAACAGGAGCCAACAGAAATACACTTCCAATAATTTCAGATATTTGAATTACTTTAATAGATACAGATTGTAAAAGAAAATATGCTTTTTACGTTTATAGAGGTGAAAGCCAAATTTAAATTTTTAGATGGAAATTATAAAAATAAACATTGAATATTTTAGTGAATAGCAAATAAAATTATGTTGAAAAATACAATAAAAAGATGGTTTATCCCAGCTGAAAAGAGAATTAGTGAATTGGAAGACATGTCAAAAGATGTGGAAAACAAAATGATGTACAAGATACAAAAGAAGATAGGCGATATCAATGATACATCAAGAATATATAATATATATTTAATGGATTATAGTAAGAAGATTCTGGGGACAGAGTCAATATTTGCTTACATAATGACTTAAAACATCCCAAACTGATGAAAAGCATCATGCCCACAAATGTTCAAGAGGCAAAAAAAAAAAAAAATCCCTAAGCAAGATATAGAAGAAGAAATTCATATCTACAGACAATATAATAAAATTGCAGAAAATTAACACGAAGAAAAGATATTTATCTTACAAGGACCAGAAAAAAAAGAGATTATTTCAGAGGAGGATAAGCTGGCAAACAGTTTTTAAAGCAATAATGGAGGATAAAAACTGTATAAAGCTAGCTTCAAGTTACAGAAATAAAGGAATACCCAACCTATAATTTAAAATCACAAAAATATTTTTTAAATGAAAACAAAGTAAAATAATTTAAGTCAAACAAAAGCTGAGAGATTTTATCACTAGCAAACCATCACTACAGAAATTCTAAAGAATTTTCTTAGACATAAGCAAACTATTCAGAATAGGAGAGTAGAGATGTATGAAGGGAAAAAAGACAGCAAAGAAGATGATAAATATGTATAAATATAAACAAATATTGACTGTATAAATCAATGTTATATATTGGTTAAACTATGTCAAATAAAATTCCTACAGTCATGCCATATATATCAGTAAAGTGATAAATGGAATTAAAATGTTTTTATGGATCCTACATTTTCTGGAAAAAAGTAAAGATTAGCAGTAGACCTTTATAAGTCAGCAATACATCTATATATGTGTTATGATCACAAAAATTATTGCTAAAAGTGCTTATAACTTCCAAACAAAAAAGGAAAGAAAATGGAATGATTCTAAAAAATACTTTATCAATTAATAATAAGGACAGAACATATAGGGTGGAAGATACAATGCACATATAGTGATGCTATATTTAAATCAAATACACAGTAATTACGGTAAATATAGAACTGCTCCAATTAAAGTATTTCAAGCTTAATAAAAATATATGCTGTTTATATTAAAAATATGTGCCAATTTAAATGTAAGGATACAGTAATATTGGTAGTAAAAGGAGGAAAAAGCTGGATCATGTAAACACCAGTTTTAAAAAGTGGCTATATTAATATCAGACAAAATAGTCTTTAAGATGAAAGGCATTATGAAAATAAGGAATGTCACATAATGATAACGGTTGAATTTTCTAGAAAAAAAATAATTTTTAATTAGTATGTAGCCAAACATATGACAAAAGACAAACTAATCAACTTAGAATCATGAGTTGAAATCAAGATATGCACAGTCATATTGAGAGATTTGAAAACACATTTGGTGAGGTTGTTTCATACATTTGGAGTAAAGTGAGATTGTTCTGTCACATTCTGTGTCACATTCTGTGTCACAAATCCACATTTTGTCCTGGATTTCCCTAACCTCTTAAATAATTCCTAAAAGTTTGCATATATTATAGTTCACTCTTGGAGCTATAAAGTTTTAAAGGTTTTGACAAATACAGTGTCAAGTATCTACCATTACAGTATAATACAGGATAATAGTTTCTTCATCCTAAGAAATACCATTTTCAGCTCTCCACTTCCTCTGAGTCCCTGGAAACCACTGATCCTTTACTTCCCTTTTACTTTTGCTTTGTCCAGAATGTCATATGATTAGAATCATACAGTATGTAGCCCTTTTAATCTGGCTTTTTCACATAGTAATATTTATTTAAGGTTTATCCATGACTTTTGTGGCTTGATAGCTTATTTCTTTTTTATTGCTGAATAATATTCCACTGTTTGGATGTGCTAAAATTTGTTTATCCATTCATTTATTGAAGACATATTAGTTGCTGTCAGTTTTTGGTGATTTTAAATAAAGTTGTTAGAAACATTCATGTGCAGGTTTTGTATGGACGTAAGTTTTCAAATCAGTTGGGGAAATGCCTAGGAGTGTAATTGCTGGATTATATGACAAGACTTCTAAGAAACTGTCATCTAGATTTTTTAATGTTTTCTTCTAGAATTCTGTAGTTTTGTGTTTTACATTTAGGCATATGTTTGAATTTGACTCGTGTTTTATTGTGTTTCTGTGTTTAAAGTGTCTAAATTTTTTCTTTTCTTCTTCTCCTCCTCCTCTTCCTTCCCCCCTCCCTGTATCTCTCCTTCCTCTTCTCCTTCTCCTCCCCTCTCTCTCCTCCTCCTTCTTTTTGGGTATCTGGACACCCAATTATTCCAGTACTATTTGTTGAAAATATATCCTTTTTTCACTGAATTGCCTTCGCTCCTTAGTCAATGATGAGTTGACTGTATTTGTATAAGTTTATTTCTGGCCTATTTCTTGTCTTCCATTGATCTGTTATTCTATCACCACCAATAACACGCTGTCTTGACTACAACAGCATTGAATAGTCTTGAAACTGAATGGTGTGAGTACTTCAATTTTGTTGTTTTTCTTCAGTATTTTAAAAAAAGATTAATTAATTAATTAATTTATTTTATTTATCTTTGGCTGCATTGGATCTTAGTTGCAGCATGCAGGATCTTTGTTGAAGCATGTGGGCTCTTTGTTGAAGCATGTGGGCTTCTCTCTAGTTGTGGTGCGCCGGCTCCAGGACGCATGGGCTCATTAGTTGTGGCAAGCAGGCTCCAGAGTGCGTGGGTCAGGCTCTCTAGTAGAGGTGCGTGAGCTCAGTAGTTGTGGCGCACAGGCTTAGTTGCCCCATTGCATGTGGGATCTTAGTTCCCCAACCAGGGATCAAACCCACATCCCCTGCCTTGTAAGGAAGATTCTTTACCATTACACCATCAGGAAAGTCCCTTTCTTCAGTATTGTGTTGGCTACTCTGGGTCTTTTGCCTTTCCATGTAAACTTCCCAGTTTGTTGATATTTACAAAGGTGGTATAAATTTCAAGTAGATCCAGCTGGTGGCTAGTGCTGGTCAGGTTAACTATATCTTTACTGATTTTTTTCCTGATTGATCTATTAATTACTGAAAGAGAATGTTGAATATTTTATTTATAATAGTAGGTTTGCCTGTTTCTCCTTTTAGTTCTATGAGATTTGTCTCACATATTTTGGCATTCTGTTGTTAGCTGCATACATGTTAAAAATTTGTTGTGTTCTTAGAAAATTAACTCCTTTATCATTATGTGATTTTCCTCTCTATCCATGGTAAATTTTTTTGTTATGAAGTATGCTTTGTCTGAAATTAATATAGCTGCTCCTGTTTTCTTTAGATTAATGTTAGCATAGTATGTCTTTCTTCATCCATTTGTTATTGATCTATCAGAATCTTTACATTTAAAGTGGGTTTCTTGGAGACAATGTATAACTAGGTCTTATTTTTATCCACTCTGCTTGTCTTTCAATTTTGCTCAACTTATGCCATTCACACTTAAAATGATTATTGTTATATTTAAATAAATGTCATCCATATTTGTAACAATTTTCTATTCATTGCATTTGTTTCTTTTTTGTTCCTCTTTCTGCCTCCTCTGGTTTTAACTGAGCATTTTATGTGATCCAATTTTATCTACTCTCTTAACATATCAAGTATACTTTTTTAAAAACATTTTTATGATTTCCCTGGAGTTTATGATATATATTTTAAAATAATGTATTAATCTAAGTCTACCTTCAAATAACACTATACCACTTTACACATTTCCAATTCCTCCTTCTCATCCATTATGACATTGTTGTATTCATTTCACTTATCTATATATTATAAACACACAAAATATTATTACTATTACTGCTTTAAAAGTTATCATTTTTCTTCTCTTTAAAGGACTTCTTTTAATGTTTCTTGCAAGAGAGACATGCTAGTAATGAATTCACTCTTTTTATTTCTCTGAAAAGGCCTTTATTTATCCATCACTTTTAAAGAGCAATTTTACTGTATACAGAATTCTAGATCTTTTTTTTTCTTTCAACACTTTAAATGTTTCACTCCATTTTCTTCTTGCTTGCATGCTTTCTGATAAGAAGGCTGCTGTAATTCTTGCCTTTGTTCTTCTACAGGTAATGCATTCCTTTCTCCCCTGTCCTGCCCTCAGCCCTGACTTCTTTCAAGATTATCTCTTTGTCGTTAGTTTTCTGAAGTGTGAATATAATAAGCCTAGGTATAATTTTTAAGGGTATTTATTCTGCTTTATGTTCTCTGAGCTTCTTGCATCAGTGGTTTTGTATCTGTCACTAATTTTGGAAAGTTTAGGCCATTATAAATTTACATATTTCTTTGTTCCCTCCTCTCTTTCCTTCTAGTTTTCCAATTACACGTTACACCTTCTGAAATTATGCTTGCTTCTTTTAGCATTTCATTCTTTTTTTTTTCCTTTGCAATTCAGTTTGAGTAGTCTTTGTTGATATATCTTCAAGCTTACTGACTCTTTCCTCAGCCATGTCCACTCTACTGATGAACCCATCAAAGACATTCTTAATTTCTGAACAATGTTTTTGTTCCTAGCATTTCCTACGATAACTTCTTAGAGTCTCCATCACTCTGCTGATGTTACCTACCTACTTTTTTCATTGGATCCTTTAATATATAGTTAATATGTTAATTGTTTTATT
This sequence comes from Lipotes vexillifer, assembly GCF_000442215.2. NCBI lineage: Eukaryota > Metazoa > Chordata > Mammalia > Artiodactyla > Lipotidae > Lipotes > Lipotes vexillifer. Next base: position 874,274 of record NW_006794161.1, on the reverse strand, counting down.
AGAATTTATTTTTTAGAATGCTTTAAAGTTCACAGCAAAACTGAGAGGAAAATACCAAGATTTTCCACATATCCTCTCATCCCACATGTGCACAGCATCCCCTACTATCAAAATCTCACACCAGAGTTGTGCATTTGTTATAGCTGACGAAGCTACACTGGCACATCATTATCACCCAAAGACCATAGTTTACATTAGAGTTCATTGTTGGTGTTGTACATTCTGTTGGTTTGGACAAATGATATGTATCCATCATTATACTATAATACAGAACAGTTTCACTGCCCTAAAAACTCTTTGTGCTCTATTCATTGCCCTCTACCCCTTAACCCTTAGCAATCATTGCTTCTTTTACCATCTCCAGTGTTTTATCTTTTCCAGAATGTCATATAGTTGGAATTATACAGTATGTAGACTTTTCAGATTAGACTCTTTCACTTAGTAATATGCATTTAAATTTCTTCCGTGCCTTTTTATGACTAGGTAGCTTATTTCTTTTCAATAATGAGTAATATCCCATTGTCTATATGTTCCACATTTTATTATTCTATTCACCTTCTGAAGGACATCTTGGTTGTTTCCAAGTTTTGGCTATTATGAATAAAGCTGCTATAAACATCTGTGTGCAGTTTTTTTGTGTGAACATAGTTTTCAACTTCTTTGGACAAATACCAAGGAGCAAACTATCCTCCAAAGTGGTTGTATCGTTTTGCATTCCAGCCAGCTGTAAATGAGAATTCCTGTTGTTTCTCATGCTGATCAGCATTTTGGCCATTCCAATAGGTATGCAGTGGTATCTCCTTGTTTAAATTGGCAATTCCCTAATAACTATGATATTAGGTATCTTTTAATGTGCTTATTTGCTGTCTGTGTGTATTTCCTCTCCAGTGTACTGAGGTATAATTGACAAATAATAATTGTATATATCTGCTATGGTCTGAATATTTATACCTCACCCAAAGTCTTATGTTGAAATCCTAATGCCTGATGAAGTGGAATTAAAAGATGGGGCCTTTAGCAGGGGCTTACACCATGAGGGTGGAACCTTCATGAATGGGAATAATGCCTTATAAAAGTGGCTCCAAGAGAGATCTCTAGCCACTTTTGCCCTGTGAAGACACAGTGATAAATCTGCAACCCAGAATAGGGCCCTCACCAGACCATACCAATGCTAAGATCTTGGACTTCCAGCCTCAGAAACTATGAGCAATACGTTTCTGTTGTTTATAAGCTACCTGTATTTTGTTACAATAGCCCAAACAGACTAAGACACTATTTACGGTATATAATGTGATGATTTGATATACATACACTATGTATCTTCTTTAGCCACATATATATTCAAATATATTCAAATCTTTTTCCCATTTTCTAGTTGAGTTATTTGTTTCCTTACTGTTGAGTTTTAAGAGTTCTTTGTATACTTTGGATAGCAATTTTTTATCTGATATGTCTTTTGCAAATACGCTGTCCCAGTGTGATTTGTCTTATTCACTTGACAGCATCTTTGAAGAGCAGAAGTTTTTAATTTTAATGCAATCCAGTGTATCAATTTTTTTCTTTCATAAATTATCCCCTACTGTTGTATCTTATGTTATCTTCTAGGAGATCTACAGTTTTTCATTTTACATGTAGGTCTGTGATTCATTTGTGAAGAATGTGAAGTCTTGGTCTAAATTATCTCTTTGTCTCTCTCTTTTTTTGGTATGTGAATGTCCAGTTGTTCCAGCACCATTTGTTGAAAAGATTATTATTGCTCCATGGTATGTCTTTGCTCTTTTGTCAAAGATCAGTTAACTATATTTTCATGGGCTTATTTCTTCTTTTCCATTGACCTGTTTGTTTATACTTTTGCTAATATGACACTATCCTAATTACTGTAGCTTTATAGTAAATCTTTAAGTTGGGCTGTGCTAGTCTTCCAGTTTTGTCCTTCTTTGGTATAGTATTGGTTATTCTGGGTATTTTCCCTTTCCATATAAACTTTAGCATCAGTTTGTTGATATCCACAAAATACCTTGCTAAAATTTTGATTGAGTTTGTGTTAAACTTATAGATCAACTCAGGAAGAACTGATATCTTGGCAATCTTGAGTCTCCCTGGCCATGACCATGGAATATCTTTCCGTTTATACAGGTTTTTAAAAAAAATTTTATTCATCAGAGTTTTGTAGTATTCCTCACATAGATCTTGTATATATTTTGTTAGATTTATAACTAAGTATTTAATTTGGGAGGTGCTAAAATAATTTATATTTTTAAAATTTTCAAATTCTGTTTGTTTATTGCTTGTACATGGAAAAGTGACTGACTTTTGTATATTAACCTAGTGTTCTGCAAACTTTCTATGATTGTTTATTAGTTCCAGGAGGGTTTTTTTGGTCAGTTTTTTTCAGATTTTCTATGTAGGCAAACATGTGATCTGTGAAAAAGACAGTTGTATCACTTCCTTCCAAATATGTACACCTTTTATTTCCTTTTCTTGCCTTCTTGAATTAGCTAGAAATTCCAGTACAATGTTGAAAAGAAATAGTGAGAGGGGACATCCTCACCTTGTTCCTGATCTCAGCATGAAAGCTTCTACTTTGTCAACATTAAGTACAATGTTAGCTGTATACTTTTTTGTGGATGTTCTTTATCAAGTTGAGAAAGTTCCCCTCTATTCCTAGTTTACTGAGTTATTATTAATAGGTGTAGGATATTGTCAACTGTTTTTCTGCATCCATTGGTATGATCATGTGAGTTTTCTTCTTTAGCCTGATGTGATGGATTACGTTAATTGATTTTTGAATGTTGAACCAGATTTGCATACCAGGGTCATGGTGTATAATTAGTTTTATACTTTGTTAGATTTAATTTGCTAATATTTTGTTGAGGATTTTTGCATCTATGTTCATGAGAAATAATGGTTGATAGCTTTGCTGTTGTTGTTATTGTTACTGTTGTTTTTATGTAATGTCTTTGTCTAGTTTTAGTATTAAGGTGATACTGGCCTCATTGGGTAAGTTAGAAGGTATCCCCTCTACTTCTGTCTTCTATAAGATATTATGGAGGATTGATATAATTTCTTCCTTAAATGTTTAGTAGATTTTGCCAGTGAACCCATCTGGGTCTGGTGCTTTCTGTTTTGGAAGATTATTAATTATTGATTCAATTTACTTAATAGATGTAGGCCCATTTCAAAGGCCTGTCTTTTCTTGGGTGAAGTTTGGCAGATTGTGTCTTTGAAGCAATTGGTCCATTTCATCTAGGTAATCAAATTTGTGGGCATATAGTTGTTCATAATATTCTTGTATTATCCTTTTAATGTCCATGGAATCTGTAGTGATGTCTTCCTACTTTCATCTCTGATATTAATAATTTATGTCATAATAGTTATTTTAATTTTCCTGTCAGATAATTCTAAAAATTGGGTAGTACCTAAGTCTGGTTCATGTGTTTGCTTTGTCTTTTGAGACTGCATTTTTTCTTGTCTTTCAGCATGCCTTGTAATATTTCGTTGAAAATCAGAAATGTTATATTGAGTACTAGAGACTGCAGTACATAGGTCTTAGTGTGAGGTCTTATGTTAATCATGTTAGCGGTCGGACTGTGTTTGCTTTAGTGTCCTCCTGTTGTCCTTGTTTTTATCTGCCTTTGTGCTTTGGGGCTTCTATAGGTACTCATCTTGAAAGAGGGTCTTGCATCTTTTTTATCTTTA
>NW_006794161.1:854276-870561 GCF_000442215.2 Lipotes vexillifer | reverse complement strand
AAAGAGTGTCTTGCATCTCTTTTATCTGTAATAACAGTGTATGTTATTGCACTGTATCCCTGTTGGTGTGATGATAAGGTATGGGGAGGAGAAGTGTTCTGTGATTGCGATTAAACTTCATTCTTCTGGTGGACCTGTGTCCTTGAGCTGTGATCTTCACTGGTGTTTCTAAGCATCCCCCATCCCCACCCTCAAGGTGAGGAAGGAATGTTAGAAGGTGCTGGAGTGGAAGAAATGCCATTCCCCCAGGTAGAATAAAAATATGGGAAAATTATTTTCCCCTGCAGAGGACAGCTTTGTTATGGAAAATGCTCTGGTATAATCGTAATGCTTACTTTTCCCTTTTTACCTGCCAAACCTACCAGGGGATTTTTTTTTTTAGTTATTCACTGTGAGAACCTGATTAAGTTCCTGAAGGGAGAACTTATGAAAGTGTGGGAACACACTTATAACCACGTTCCCCAGGAGTTTCTCACTCTCATAAGAGTCTAAACTCAGCCTCCAGCAATTCATCAAAATTACCATTGTGTCCCTCCCAGTGTACAGCTCTGGTGCCTTCTGCCACAGATAAGCAGATCCTAACTGTGACTTTCTGGGTTTGCCTGAACTCTCCAGATTGTGGGGTGTAGGTTTGCCTTGTAAACTCAGTTCTCTGATGGGTCCAAGAGTCATTGACTTTCAGTTTGTTTAATTTTTACCTGTAAGAACTGGAATGGTGCCTTTTAAGCTCTTTACATGTCTGATTGAAACTAAAAGCCCCTAATGAGGTCTTTATTTCTCTTTAGCATAGGGGATCCTGGAAAATATGTTTTAAAAATTATTAAATGTTTACTACATTTCAGATACTATTCTAGGCTTTGGCAGTGTAGTCTTGAACAAAACTAGATTAAAATCAAGTGCTGCTTTCTTAATAATTTTCACTGTCTGGTCCTGTTTGCCTGACAGACTCTAAAAAGGAAAAATCATAACAGCAGACACCTTTGATTGCACATAATTTAGTAGCCATTTTTAAACATGACCTCCTTAGAGTTGGAGATAGGACATAATGGAGATACTGTGGAGCGCCTTTATTTTATACTAAGATTTTAAGCCAACACTTTATTTAGTTAGCCCACTGCTTATTCCTCTTTTCACTTCCCTTTCTACTTTTAACTGTGAGTCATCCCCAAAGGGAAGATAGACCTACTTGCATTAGAAAATGAGCTCTATTAAGAGATAAGAAATAGAAAATCTGCCAAAGTTTCACATATACTGAAATCTGTGATACCAATCATTTAGGACAGCAGATAATTTTGTTTTTCCATTGAATCATTTACTCATTTATTCAGCAAGCACTTCTAAATAGCAGCTTTACTTCAGGTTCTGTTTTAGTCATAATAATTAAAGCATGTTCATTACTGCTGAAGAAATCAAAGTCTGTTAATGGAAATGCCCATACTAACAAATTAATATAGTACATAATGGTAAAGTCTGTGTTAGATTTGTCTACCAACAGACCAAACATTTGCAAGAACCACATATGAAAAGCAAACATTAATGCCTAAATTTAATTTAAAAAGTATTGTTCACTTATTATAAAAGTTCACTCATAAATATATTTCCCAACTTAAAAAATGTCATTTTCAATTGATTCTTTCCAGTTTACTTAAATGTTTACTAAAATATAACCTTATTCTGAAGAACCTAGGGGCAGGACAGGAATAAAGACACAGTCGTAGAGAATGGACTTGAGGACACGGGGAGGGGGATGGGTAAGCTGGGATGAAGTGAGAGAGTGCCATGGACATATATACACTACCAAATGTAAAATATATAGCTAGTGGGAAGCAGCCACATAGCAGAGGGAGATCAGCTCGGTGCTTTGTGACCACCTAGAGGGGTGGGATAGGGAGGGTGGGAGGGCAGGAAGGAGGGATAGGGAGGGTGGGAGGGAAACGCAGGAAGGAGGAGATATGGGGATATATGTATATGTATAGCTGATTCACTTTGTTATAAAGCAGAAACTAACACACCATTGTAAAGCAGTTATACTCCAATAAAGATGTTAAAAACAAACAACATAACCTTAGTGAGCACAGGGTAACATTTCTGAAAGTCATGCTGGTCCTTGGGGATGAAGATAGAAAATGGGCAATTTTATCTAATTTGCTCATGGATAGTGTTCCACTTTGTAATTTATTAGATTTTACCTGGTTAATTCTAATGCTAGAAAGAGCCAATACTCCCATATTCTGGAGTGTTCAATCAGTTATTTTTTCCAGATGGAAACGACGTATATATTACTAATGTGTGTATATGAGCTTGCATATGAGTATGTTGGAAAGAATCAAAATTGGAAGATGAAAAAGTGGAAAACATTTCCATGAGTTAATTTCAATAACCTGTTGATTCTGTGTTTTCAAACATTGGATCTTGTCACTGACAATATTAATGAAATTATAAAAGAGAAACTTGTAGCTAGGTATAGTTACACATGTTTCAAAACCATCTGGTTTAAATCTCACTAGACCTCTGAAGATCTTAATTATGTTTTAATAATTTATTCTTAGAAGAGATTATTGTTTTAATCTGATTTTAAGAACATGAAAGAATATTTGAAAAACCTATGGGTCTTAATTTCACTGGCTTACAAAGCAAAAAAATGATACACATAAATATTGTAATCTAGATAGACCATTTACAATTTAGTTCAGATTTTTGGTGTCAAGAATATGATCTTTCTATTGTATACAATAATATGAGGAAGAGAAAGTCATGGTTAGATTGATTTTCTTTTAAAAAAAAGAATAATGTAAAATATACTGAAAATATGTATTGATAGGGTAGAAATAATTATAAGAAGAAAATTTAGAAATAGATTTTAATAATTGTTCAGGAGACAGATAATGAGAATCATATTATATTTGTGATAATGGAAGTAGAGTGAAAGACATATCGCACTTCAAGTCACACAAGCAATAAAATGAAATTGAAGACAAAAATGGCTACTGTTTAAGTGTTGGCATTGTGCCAAAGTGTTTTCAAACATCATTTTACTTAAGGCTAAAAACAAAAATTATATAAATGTTATCATTTCATTTTCGTAGAAGTGGATTTTGACTATGAACATTATATGATCTACTCACTATTGAACAGTGGTATTGTTGGGAGTCCACCCTGGTCTAACTCCAAAAATTCTCAAATAGTGTTTGCCACTGTTGCTGCTGTACTATTTCAAGCCTAAATGACAGTAACGCTATTATCTCTGGCAAGTGGTAAGTGAAGAATAGCATGTGTACAGTGGATGATAGTAAGTTTCACCTTGAGCTCATTTGAGTTTGAGGAGCTTATAGAATGTAGCTGGCAGTTTCTTTCATACAGAGAAATTCTGTCTGTTCTTTTACGATGAATTTCTGTAATGCAAATTAACTTTCACCCTGTTGCTTAAGTAGGATATATGTGATTATAATGCAGAATTTGCTTTGATTCATAAGCACATTTTCCCAGAACATTAAGGTTTTCCAAAACAAAGAAAATGCACCTGAATACAATGTGCATTAACTTAGCTAAATACATGCTATTCGCTCACTTCATGCTCCTTTGGGTCGTATGGTCTTCCTAAGAATTGCTTTTCTCCTCTCCTTGTTTATTTTGAAATGTCTCATATAATTTGGACTCAATCTTTCTTAAACTACCAAAAAATTACCTTTATGTTTTAAGGTCAAATCTTGTGTTTTCTGGAATATTTCTCCATTTATTGGGAATTTTACATCTCTTTTAAACTGCTAGCTATTTTTATTGGAATTATTATTGTTCTGTTAGTGCTCTGGTACAAACTAACATAGTTCTTATTGGTATTTTCCAGCCATAGTTTTCCCTTAAGCCCTGTTATTTTTAGGGCATGATTTTGCAGGATCTGAGGTTTGTTCAGTCGCACGTATATTGTGGTATATTGTGTTATAACAGAAACACTGGAATGAGTTTGACATGTAAGAGAAAAGTTAAGATCGATACTGATATATAAATTTGGGAGAAATCACTGTATAAGAGGAAGTTGGAGTAAGGGAAATAAATAAAGTCACTCATGGAGAGAACTAGGAGAGAAAAGACCTGATGACAGAACTCTGGAGACATCTGCAGGAGAGGTTTAAGGAAGAAAGGGTCAATGAGAGAATTGGTTCTTCTTGGCTCCTTCGTTCCTTGTACTATTTATTCATTTATTCGACAGATATTTACTAGGCTACGTTCTCATGGAGGAGGAGATTGTGAGAGTGGCCTGGTTTCTTCTTTAATGCAGTTGTAAATTTTAAAAGAAGCACAGATTACATAAATGCTATCATGAAATCAGATCATCCTGAATTTTACACCAGTCCCTTGTGAAATCCATTTCCTATTCAAAAGGGACCAGAAGCTCTGCTTTGATTTCCTATAGGATTTGAAAAACAGGTACAACTGGCTCCCAGTTGGCTTGAATTTCACTGGTTCCAAGGACATAAATTGGGCTACTTTGCTTGCCTGATTCATTTTCCAGTCTGTATTTCCCAGGTGTAAACACCTTAAAGGAAGTCATCATTCCTTTGTGAATTAACCAAGAGACAACAGAGCAGCAGGAACTAATTAATTCTGTTCTCTTGATTTTCTTCTGTGAAGCAAGTCGTTAAAGGAAATGTTAAGTGTATTGCATGCATTGATTTTGAGCATGATAGGATCATGCTATCTGGAAACCAATATATTTATTTGCATTTATTTTTTAGTCAGTTACTTATAGGTTTCACTAGAGTTTCCAACCATAATCAATGTGGTGTTAGAATAGAGAATTTGTCTTTTTCAGTCAGGCTGGTCTCTTCACATAAATTTTTCAGGATATACAGCTGCCGACTTCAAGCTATAGGGTATCTTTTTAAAATTTTAACTAAGGATATTGAAGCATATTGGATGAAAGATCCAGATTCATAAAGTAAATTGGTGATAAATATAGTCTGTTTGAAATTTCTTAATTTTTGTTTTTAAATTATGGTGTCAATTTGGTTACTTTAAAAAATATATTTTTATCCTCCAAAGCACTCCTCTCTCAATATCAGTCTATCATAAATCTGGTATAGGTTGGTTCCCAGCCATAGCATTGAAAATTATCTTAGAGTCTTTAATAATAGCAAGATAATTAATTATTAATAGCATAAGAGAAATAACTTGGTAAACCTAGAAGAGCTTTATTTATTTTATCTCAGAATACATAAAATATAAATATTTAATGAAGTTATATATTTTATATAGATACATGTTTATAGCAATGTATAATATATATTATATACACCAATATGTAATATATTCCAGAATATATATGTGTATGTTTCCGTGTATGTGTATATGTACATATAATGTATATATAATGTAATGTGTATGTGCATATATATATATATATATATATATATAGAGAGAGAGAGAGAGAGAGAGAGAGAGAGACTGGTTTACATATTTGCAAGATTTACTTATTAGCTGTCTATTATAAGATATCACAACTATGAATTCATGCTGAACAATTACATGGATTATATACTATACAAAATAATTAGTATTTTTCCATGCCTAGAATATTGAGAATATTATACATTTGATTTATTTTAATTATAAAATTCAACTTTTATACTGGTTATCATTGAAAATAGTTTTTTATGTACCATCTCTATGTATAAGGAGCCAGTGACATTTCATTCAGTTTGAAATTGGTCTACTTGGTGAGTGATTTTGTATACATTCCCACATCATTTAATATAGTTCAAATTCACTATGTAGCCTTATTCAAATGGACAGTACTACAGAAAGTATTCTTATCATTAGGGTCATATCAAATGGCATCTGTAAGTAGTGGGGAGTTTTTTAAGTGATGTAAGAAAAATATTGAAATATTTCATAGACATAATCAAATGTGTTTCCCTTATAGTAAGTCAAATTAGTATACAGAAAATAGCAGACCATTTTATATTTTAATTAATAAAAACAAATGAGAGCTACCCCTAATCAATAACTGCCAAAAAAAAAGTAAAAGAAAACCCTTTTTCATGTTCTTGATCACAGTTAACTTTTTTTTTACATCTTTATTGGAATATAATTGCTTTACAATGGTGTGTTAGTTTCTGCTTTATAACAAAGTGACTCAGCTATACGTATACATATATCCCCATATCTCCTCCTTCCTGCGTTTCCCTCCAACCCTCCCTATCCCAACCCTCTAGGTGGTCACAAAGCACTGAGCTGATCTCCCTGTGCTATGTGGCTGCTTCCCACTAGCTATTTTACATTTGGTAGTATATATAAGTCCATGCCACTCTCTCACTTTATCCCAGCTTACCCTTCCCCCTCCCCATGTCCTCAAGTCCATTCTCTACTGTCTGCGTCTTTATTCCTGCCCTGCCCCCAGGTTCTTCATGGCCATTTTTTAAAATTCCATATATATGTGTTAGCATAACTTCTAATAGGATTTATAAAACTCAGGCATGACTCAACATGTTAGAACATTGAAGACTCTGTAATGTAAGTTCATAAAAATTAGAGATTTTTTAAGGATCTACGAAAGAATTAAATACCTTTTCTTTCAAGAAAAAAAGAAGCTTGCACTGCTTAATAGCTGTTTCATTGAAAAGACCAAAGGAAGTTTTCATGTGATGTAAATATTTGGCAGTGTAAGCTAAGCATATCTTCACCAACGGATTGTAAGGCAGAAATAAACCTATTCAATTATAAAAAATAAAACTGTGTGATAAATTAATTAATTGAATGGATTTAGAGTCAAATTGTGTGAAGAAATGAAAATAGTATATGTTTAATGTTATGGCATACCTATGATAAAGTAAAGGTAGTTACAATATTAAGAACATTGATAAAGAACTGGAGTGTTCTTATACATTACTTTTAATATTTCCACCATCTGTGGTCTTAATTAGTATTTTATTAAATTAATTATTTGGCTTTCATAAATTAAATATCACACAAAAGTGTATTTTCATGCAGCTTTGTATGGTATATCAAAAAGATATGGAGAAACTGAATAGAGAGATCACATTTCTTAGATATATAAGCTGCTTTGCTTAAATAGCTTGAATGTACTGGTTAAAAAAAATGTTAGATTTATAACAGTTGCAGAAATACATATTGGAGTGATTTGATTTGAGGCATAGACCTGTCATCACACTTCCCCATTCACTCTTTTACCTGCTCATGTGGTGTGCATATGTGGAGTGAGATTAAACCTTTAGATCCTACTCAAAGAGATATTGTGTATAAACAAATATTAAACATACTATGTAACCGATTTCTTTTTTATAATGCCACAGTTTGACATGCAGTAGCTCTTTCACTGCCTTTCACATATCTTTTGCAGTTATATTTACTGTGATATGTAGCTACATATCAAAATGTGTTTGTCAAAATGGATTTGAATATTTCATTGTTGAGTAAAATGGTTTTTAAAAATGTCATGTAAAATATTTATCAGAAAATATAAGTACAGGTTCTGTAGAATATTTTAAGCATTCATATATATCAACATTGTAATATATCTTTTCATGTAAAATTGAGAAGAATAGCATCATCTAATTTCATTGCTTCTGATTGATAAACTTTGTGATATAATTTTTATTTGTAATCTTTTTATTTTATATTAGAGTATAGTTGATTAACAATGTCATAGTTTCAGGTTAAATAGTCTCATTAAGTAACAATTTAACTTAAAATACATTTTTTACCTTTTACAATACTTTCACTTTTTTCTGTCTAATGTATTTATATATTTAATTTATTTATCATCAACCTACAGAATATTTAAAACTGTAAATTTTCAGATGTAGAAACTCATTCTACACTCATTTCTTTTTTTGGATGCCATATATTTCATTAGTGAGAGTAAGTACAGGAGAACTGTGGACTTTTGATCTTTATTCAGGATTATTATGACAAAGTCTTTTTATTGTGTGATAACTTCATATGGTATTAAGATGCTAACAAAACTTTTGTAATCTTTTCCTTGTCAATAATATTTAAATATCCAGGTACTCATGGCATTTCACTTGGTAAAGTAGTCATTCTCAGTAGGGTGTGTCACCCTCCAGGGGGGCTTTTTAATACATATGGAGTTTGTGGTGGTTACAATGAACAGAGTCACCATGGCATTTAAAGATTAGAGGGGCTAGATTAATCTCCCTAAAATGTTTGGCATAGTCCCTCATTATGTTCACATTTCCTTTGATATCATATGTAGGTAAATAATTTACTTATATAAGCCTGGATTCTTTTTTACTTTTCCATTTAAACACAAAATAGGTTTTACACGTTTTGTATGTACACTGAAATTTCCAGAAATGTAATTGTCATGTATAATGAAGGGAGGACATCCTTTTTTTTTTCCCTTTGACTTGGCTAGCATTAACCATTGCATAAATCACATCACTAAAGACAATGCCATGCATGGTATTTACCTGTCTACGCAGCTGAATCAGTTGGCATTGATAGTGTTTGCAGTTATGGTGATTAGACATAAAAGTTCAAGCATTTAACTACTTCAGTATGTCTTCCAGTTAATCATCACCAAACACTAACATTTTGAAATATCTTACTTTAATTTATTTCTTTCTTATATTAAATTAAACTAGCATTTTTTCTGAAATTTTGTGTTTAGGTTTACTATCTAAGAATCTCATAGTAGAATAATAAATATTTTACTATAGAGAAAGTGGATGTTTCTTTTGAAAGATCTGTGAGATAACAGTAGAAAGTTATAATTCACATGTGAAGTCTTTTCTGTAAAATGTTTATCTTGAGGTATAATATACATACAATAATGTGCATATTTCTTAAGTGTGTACTTTGATCAATTTTAATATATAAATATTTGTGTATTCAGCAGCTAGAATGACATAGGATACTTCCAGCATCTCAGTCAATATACCCCCGTAAGAGATAAACTCTTGTCTTAATTCTTAATTCTACTGCCAACACATTAGTGATATTAGTATTAGGTATATATTAGTATTGCCTGTTCTTAAACTTTATAGAAATGGACTCATGGATTATTGAAAAACGTTTCTGGTATTACCAGGTTTGGGCAATGAATGAATCTGACATGAGCATTTTTGTCTTTGTACATTGGTAGGTATTATGCACTCATTTTTATTTGGTGTAAATCTAGGAGTGCCACTTCCAGGTCATAGGATACATATGTTTAGGTTTAGTAGGTATGGCCAGATAGTTTTCAAAGTGTCTGTACTATGTTTTATTATCACCAACAAAGCCTCAACATTCTAGTTGTTCCACATCCTCATCAAAACTTAGTGTTATCATTCTTTTAGGTTTTATGCCTTCTGTTGTATATGGAATAGTATAGTAATGATTTTTAGTTTTTAATTTCTTGATGGTAATAAATGGCAAGCACATGTTTGTATATTGATTTTCCATTTTGAAACCATTTTCTTTTTTTTTCCAAAATCAATGTTTTAATTTATTTTCTTTCTGAAATAGAGTCTATTTGTTTTATTTTTTAACATTAATTTTTATTGGAGTATAGTTGCTTTACCATGTTGTGTTTCTGCTATACAGCAAAGTGAATCAGTTATATGTATACAAATATCCCCTCTTTTTTAGATTTCCTTCCCATTTAGGTCACCACAGAGCACTGAGTAGAGTTCCCTGTGCTATACAGTAGGTTCTCATTAGTTATCTGTTTTATACATAGTAGTATATATATGTCAATCCCAATCTCCCAATTCATCCCACCCCCCCGCTTTCCACCCCGGTGTCCATAAGTTTATTCTCATCTGTTTCTGTTTCTGCTTTGCAAATAAGTTCATCTGTACCATTTTTCTAGATTCCACATGTAAGTGATATTATACGATATTTATTTTTCTCTTTCTGACTTACTTCACTCTGTATGACAGTCTCTAGTTCCATCCATGTCTCTGCAAATGGCATTATTTTGTGCCTTTTTATGGCTGAGTAATATTCCATTATATATATGTACCACATCTTCTTTATCCATTCCTCTGTTAATGGACATTTAGGTTGCTTCCATTTCCTGGCTATTGTAAATACTGCTGCATTGAACATTGGGTGCATGTATCTTTTTGAATTATGGTTTTCTTTGGGTACATGCCCAGGAGTGGGATTGCTGGGTCATATGGTAGTTCTCTTTTTAGTTTTTTAAGGAACCTCCATACTTTTCTCCAAAGTGGCTGTACCAATTTACATTCCCATCAACAGTGTAGGAGGGTGCCCTTTTCTTCACACCCTTCCAGCATTTATTGTTTGTAGACTTTCTGATGATGGCCATTCTGATCAGTGTGAAGTGATACCTCATTGTAGCTTTGATTTGCATTTCTCTAATAATTAGTGATGTTGAACATCTTTTCATGTGTTTGTTGGCCATCTGTATGTCTTCTGTGGGGAAATGTCTATTTAGTTCTTCTGCCCATTTTTTCATTGGGTTTTTTTTGTATTGAGCTGCATGAGCTCTTTGTATATTTTGGAGATTAATGCTTTGTGAGTTGCTTCATTTGCAAATATTTTCTCCCATTCTGAGGGTTGTCATTTCGTTTTCTTTATGGTTTCCTTTGCTGTGCAAGCTTTTAAGTTTCATTAGATCCCATTTGTTTATTTTTGTTTTTATATTTATTACTCTAGGAGGTGGGTCAAAAAAGATCTTGCTGTGATTTATGTAAAAAAATGTTTTTCCTATGTTTTCCTCTAAGAGTTTTGTAGTGTCCGGGCTTATATTTAGGTCTTTAATCCATTTTGAGTATAGTTTTGTGTATGGTGTTAGGGAGTGTTCTAATTTCATTCTTTTACATGTAGCTGTTCAGTTTTCCTAGCACCACTTATTGAAGAGACTCTCTTTTCTCCATTGTATACTCTTGCCTCCTTTGTCAAAGATTAGGTGACCATAGGTGCATGGGTTTATCTCTGGGCTTTCTGTCCTGTTCAATTGATCTATATTTCTGTTTTTATGCAAGTACCATACTGTGTTGATTACTGTAGCTTTGTAGTATCAATAATCAAGAAGTCAGGGAGCCTGACTCCTCCAGCTCTGTTTGTCTTTCTCAAGATTGCTTAGGCTATTTGGGGTCTTTTGTGTTTACATAGAAATTGTAAATTGTTCTAATTCTGTAAAAAACTCTATCGTTTATTTGATAGGGATTGCATTGAATCTGTAGATTGCTTTGGGTAGTATAGTCATTTTCACAATATTGATTCTTCCAATCCAAGAACATGGTATATCTCTCCATCTGTTTGTGTCATCTTTGATTTCTTTCATCAGTATCTTATAGTTTTCTGAGTAGAGGTGTTTTGCCTCCTTAGGTAGGTTTATTACTAGCTATTTTTTTTTTTTTTTTTATAATACACAATGTATTTATTTATTTATTTATTTATGGCTGTGTTGGGTCTTCATTTCTGTGCATGGGCTTTCTCTAGTTGTGGCAAGTGGGGGTCACTCTTCATCGCGGTGCGCAGGCCTCTCACTATTGCGGCCTCTGTTGTTGCGGAGCACAGGCTCCAGACGCGCAAGCTCAGTAATTGTGGCTCACGGGCCCAGTTGCTCCATGGCATGTGGGATCTTCCCAGACCAGGGCTCGAACCTGTGTCGTCTGCATTGGCAGGCAGATTCTCAACCAGTGCGCCACCAGGGAAGCCCTATTACTAGCTGTTTTATTATTTTTGTTGTGATGGTAAATGTGAGTGCTTCCTTAATTTCTCTTTCTGATTTTTCATTGTTAGTGTGTAGGAATACAAGAGATTTCTGTGTATTAATTTTGTATTCAACCTGCTACTTTACCACATTCATTGATGAGCTCTAGTAGTTTTCTGGTGGCATCTTTAGGATTTTCTGTGTATAGTGTCATGTCATCTGCAAACAGTGACATTGTTATTTCTTCTTTTCCAATTTGGATTCCTTTTATTTCTTTTTCTTCTCTGATTGCCATGGCTAGGACTTCCAAAACTATGTTGAATAACAGTGGTGAGAGTGGACATCCTTGTCTTGTTCCTGATCTTAGAGGAAATGCTTTCAGTTTTCAACCATTGAGAATGATATTTGCTGTGGGTTTGTTGTATATGCCTTTATTATGTTGAGGTAGGTTCCCTCTATGCCCACTTTCTGGAGAGTTTTTATCATAAATAGGTATTGAATTTTATCAAAAGCTTTTTCTGCCTCTCTTGATATGATCATATGGTTTTTATTTTTCAATTTGTTAATATGGTGTATCACATTGATTGATTTGCATATATTGAAGAATCCTTGCATCCCTGGGATAAATCCCACTTGGTCATGGTGTGTGATCCTTTTAATGTGCTGTTGATTCTGCTTGCTAGTATTTTGTTGAAGGTTTTTATGTTCATCAGTGATATTGGTCTGTATTTTCTATTTTTTGTGATATCATTGTCTGGTTTTGGTATCAGGGTGATGATTGCCTCATAGAATGAGCTTGGGAGTGTTCCTCCCTCTGCAATATTTTGGAAGAGTTTGAGACGTATAGGTGTTAGCTCTTCTCCAAATGTTTGATAGAATTCGCCTGTGAAGACATCTGGTCCTGGACTTTTGTTTGTTGGAAGATTTTTAATCACGGTTTCAATTCCATTACTTGTAATTGTTCTGTTCATATTTCCTATTTCTTCCTGGTTTAGTCTTGGGAAGTTATACCTTTCTAAGAATTTGTCCATTTTCTTCTGGGTTGTCCATTTTATTGGCATATATTTGCTTGTAGTAGTCTCTTATGATCCTTTGTATTTCTGTGGTGTCAGTTGTAGCTTCTCCTTTTTCATTTCTAATTTCCCTGATATGAGTCCTCTCCCTTTTTTTCTTGATGAGTCTGGCTAAAGGTTTATCAATTTTGTTTATCTTCTCAGAGAACCAGCTTTTAGTTTCATTTATCTTTGCTATTGTTTTTGTTTGTTTGTTTGTTTCTATATCATTTATTTCTGCTCTGATCTTTATGATTGCTTTCCTTCTACTGACTTTTGGGTTTTGTTTGCTCTTCTTTCTCCAGTTGCTTTAGGTTTAAGTTTAGGTTGTTTATTTGAGAATTTTCTTGTTTCTTGAGGTAAGGTTATATTGCCATAAACTTCCCTCTTAGAACTGCTTTTGCTGCTTCCCATAAGTTTTGTGTCATCCTATTTTTTTTGTCATTTGTTTCTAGGTGTTTTTTGATTTCCTTTTTGATTTCTTCAGTGATCCATTGGTTATTTAGTAGCATATTGTTTAGCTTCCATATGTTTGTGTTTTTTACAGTTTTTTTTCCCTGTAATTGATTTCTTATCTCATAGCATTGTGGTCAGAAAAGATGCTTGATATGATTTCAGTTTTCTTAGGTTTAATGAGGCTTGAATGTGACCCAAGATGTGATCTATTCTGGAGAATGTTCCATGTGTACTTGAAAAGAAAGAGTATTCCACTGCTTTCAGATGGAATGTCTTATAAATATCAAATAAGTCTATCTGGTCTAATGTGTCATTTAAGGATATGTTTCCTTATTAATTTTCTGTCTAGATGATGTGTCCATTGTTGTAAGTGGGTTGTTAAAGTCCCCCACTATTGTGTTACTATCGATTTCCCCTTTTATGGCTGTTAGCATTTGCCTTATGTATTGAGGTGCTTCTATGTTAGGTGCATAAATATATACAATTGTTATATCTTCTTCTTGGATTGATCCCTTGATCATTATGTAGTGTCCTTCCTTGTCTCTTGTAACATTCTTTATTTTAAAATCTATTTTATCTGATAAGAGTATTGCTACTCCAGCTTTTTTCTTTTTTTGATTTCCATTTGCATGGGATATCTTTGTCTACCCCCTCACTTTCAGTCTGTATGTGTCCCTAGATCTGAAGTGGGTCTCTTCCAGACAGCATATATATGAATCCTGTTTTTGTATCCATGTATCCAGACTGTGTCTTTTGGTTGGAGCATTTAATCCATTTATATTTAAAGTAATTATTGATATGCATATTCCTATTGCCATTTTCTTAATTGTTTTGGGTTTGTTTTTGTTCTTTTTCTTCTCTTGTGTTTCTCACCTAGAGAAGTTTCTTTAGCATTTGTTGTAAAGCTGGTTTGGTGGTGCTGAATTCTCTTAGCTTTTGCTTGTCTGTAAAACTTTTGATTTCTCTGTTGAATCTGAATGAGAGCCTTGCTGGGTAGAGTATTCTTGGTTGTAGATTTTTCCCTTTCATCACTTTTAAGTATATCCTGCCACTCCATTCTGGCCTACAGAGCTTCTGCTGAAAAATCAGCTGATAACCTTATGGGGTTTCCCTTGTATGTTGCTTTTCCTTTTTGCTTTTTTTCTTTGTATTTAATTTTTGTTAGTTTGATTAATATGTGTCTCAGCGTGTTTCCCCTTGGGTTTATCCTTTGTGGGACTCTTCTGCTTCCTGGACTTTGGTGTCTATTTCCTTTCCCATGTTAGGGAGGTTTTCAACTATGATCTCTTGAAATATTTTCTCAGGCCCTTTGTCTTTCTCTTCTTCTTTCAGGGTGCCTATAATTCAAATGTTTGTGCATTTAATGTTGTCCCAGAGGTCCCTGAGACTGTTGTTATTTCTTTTCATTCCTTTTGCTTTATTCTGTTCCACAGGACAGATTTCCACCATTCTGTCTTCCAGGTCACTTATCTGTTCTTCTGCCTCAGTAATTCTGCTATTGATTCCTTCTAATGTACTTTTCATTTCAGTTATTGTTTTGTTCATCTCTGTTTATTTGTTCTTTAGTTCTTCTAGGTCTTTGCTTAACTTTTCTTGTATCTTATCAATCTGTGCCTCCATTCTGTTTCCAAGATCTTGGATCATCTTTACTATCATTACTCTGAATTCTTTTTCAGATAGATTGCTTATCTCTTCGTTTAGTTTTTCTTGTAGGTTTTTATCCTGCTCCTTCATCTGCAACATATTTCTTTGTCATCTCATTTTGTGAAACCTATTGTGTTTGTGACTCCTTTCCGCAGGCTGCAGGATCATAGTTCCTCTTGCTTCTAGTGTCTGCCCCCTGGTGGATGAGGTTGGTCCAGAGGCTTGTGCCATTATCCCCTTGATAGGGGGTTTGATTGGTGTTGTGTTGATCGGGCCTGCCCTAGATATTGAGCAGGGCCTCACTTTTGCTGTGTGGTTGTCACTGCTATGTCAGGGGCAGCGTCTGCTCCCTAGTTGTTGGAGTAGATGCCCCCAGATCTGCTTCTTATCTGTGTTTCTGATCTGTGGTGCAAGGTAGATGGGGTTGGAGCACTCCACCTGGGAGGGAAGGCACTAAGTATTCCTCCTTTGGAACTGTTCACCTGTGGGTGTGCTCTGTTTTGTCACCTTCCACCTGTTGTGCGAGCTCTCAGATTATGCTGATGTTGGCCCTGCGCTCGGCCCCACCTTAACTGTGGGTATGCTGGCAATTGGCTCTCTGGTGTCTCTCAGACCTTGCTTTTCACCAGAGTAGATCCACTGAAATCAGGTCCCAGGATTGCAGTAATCATGGATCTGCACCTTTTGTGGATGTTATGGGGGCAGCTCAGACTCTAGTCTGGCCCAATCCCCATGTGTATGTGCCCACAAAGTCTACAGCTGCTGAAGCTAGGCCTGTCTTGGCTGCAGGACCACTCATCTGTTCAGATGTTTTGTAGACTCTGAGTTTTTACCAAGCCAGTTGCAGGGGTGTCAATTCATGGTTTGCACAGTGCGAGGAGAGATTTCAGCTTTTCTTCCTTAGTTGCACAGCCCCTGCGGCTCAGCTGTGGTTTCAGCCCCACCTCTGCGTGTGGGCCACCCACAGGGTTCTGCTCCCGAGGCTGCCCTGGAGCATACAAGTCTGCCCCAGAGAGGTTAGGGTGCAGAGGTGGCACAGCTGCTGGCGTCATGGGAGCCCTGGCAGCGACAGGTGCATGGGGAGTTGGTGGCTGCAAGAGATCCAGCCCCAGCAGTGATGAAGCATGCAGGGAAGCTAGTGGCCACAGGTGTGAGAGATCTGGCCTTGGCAGGGGCCTTTCCTAGCACCTGGCTGCAGGTGCATGAGGGCCAGCCCCAGCAGGGACCTCTCCTAGCTCCCAGCCACGGGCACGAGATGGCCAGTCCTGTCTGGGGTCTTTCCTAGATCCCAAACACAGGCACAAGTGGGCCAGCTCTGGCAGGGGCCTTTCCTAGTGTTTGGCCAAAGGCGCCAGAGGGGCCCTTTCCTAGTGCCTGGGGAGGCAGAGGTTAGCGCACGGGGATAGAGACTGCAATGGTGGCTCCACCACTTGCGCTTCACTCAGCAATGGCACTTTGCTTCTGTGGCAGTCCGGGTCTCCTC
>NW_006794161.1:834371-854266 GCF_000442215.2 Lipotes vexillifer | reverse complement strand
TCCCCAGGCATTCCTGGTTGTGGACTTCCTCACTCCCATTCCCTCAGGCTGTCTCCTCGCAGCCAACAGCAGCCCCTTCCTGGGTTTGGTCTCTGATCATCACGCTATGGCACCCAGCTCCTGTGCATACTGGTGGACACATGTCTCAGACTGGGGCACACAGGGCTGTGGTATGGACTATCTGGACAGGTTTCATTCTGTCCCACGTGCCAGAGACCAGCCACTTCACTCTCCTCTCATAGCCCCAGCTGCTCCCCTCCTGTTCAAACTGATCTCCCCATCAGTGAGGGGGCTTCCCTCAATGTGGGAACCTCTCCTCTCCTTCAGCTCCCCCACCAGGGGAGCTAGTCCCATCACGCTTTCTCTCCTCTTCTCCTTCCCTTCTTTCTTTCATTTTACCTCGTTATGCTGGGATATTTCCTGTCCTCTCAGGTACCCAAGGTCTTCTGTTAGTGTTCAGCCAGCGCTCTGTGAGAATTGCTCCACTTGTAGATGCATTCTTGATGCATTTGTGGAGAGAGGTAAACTCCATGTTCTCCTACTCTTCCACCATCTTGCCTCTCCTTGAACCCCCTTTCTGAAGTTTCTGTTTGGGTTTTTTGCAAATTTTAAAAAACTGGGTCGTTTGTCTTTTATTACTGATTTGTAGGAATAACTTATATAAAAGTTGCATATGATTGACTTTGGCAGCTAACTGGATATGTGGGTTGTGGTAAGAGAAGTGTTTAGAGATGGTGCTCTTTTGAGAATGGAGTATATGTTTTCAATAAAAGAAGTAAATAAGTTGGTTCACTCCAACAAAATAGAAAAAAACAAAAATATCTTTTAATGTAAATCAGAAAATAAAGTAATATCTAATGAGTTGGAAACTCAGAGTTGGCTATCTCTGTAATAATGACTATGATTAATTCATAAAGAGCCTGCTTTTTTTGTTTGGTATACATCATTTTTTCAGTCCTCACAAATAATGCTATGAGGGGCATATTAGTATTAACATTAAACAGATAAGAAAGCTAGCTCTTACAGAAGTCATGTAATTTGCTCAATTTGGTGCTAACTTGTTACCTGGGTAGTAAGTGGCTGAATCAGGATTCAATTCCATTTTTCTCTGACTCTAAATGCCAGTTGTTTCCACTGATAGTAAGTTTGTATTCTGAAAGGATAGTTGGCAGTTGCTAAATTAATACTCCGATGAATTTACTCTTCAATATGTGAATGAAAGTGAGAGGAATGAATGGCAGCTTAATCACCATAACCCACCGGTTCACATAACTCTATTCTTTTTAATTTCTTTGGTTATATAGGTATGTAATTTTGTTTTTTATCAGATTATAAGAAAGAAATATTTCATTGAAAACCATAATTTTTGTGCTAATCTTAATTTTATAGTTCCTTTATACCCAAATAATAAATACACCTTTGACTCCCTCTCTTTACCACATATGAGACCATCTGAGCACTCCAGCAGGCTCAGTTGTAGTCATTGTCCTCGCTTTCTGGTAATTAAAGGACTCTAATTTCAGAACCTTTGGTGACCTAGAATGAGGTCCACTGTATATTGAGTGCAACTCTGAGCTTATACCTCATATATAAAAACTGGGCTTTAGAATTGATTTTCTGGTGATGCAGTCCTTTCCTTTAGTTTCTGGGTCTTAATTATCTAATTCGTATGCTTATGCTTTAGTTCCTGCCTTAGTAACTGACGCTTTATCCTGGTTTCTCGAAAGCTGGGGCCTTTTCTTTTTTTCCAAAAGCTCTAGTTTACTGAAATCACAGTACGTCTAGGCCACCTGTCCTTTCTATGTCACCATTTAAGATATTTTCTTGGGCTTTCCATTACTAGTCAGAATTCACCTGCAAAGATGCCTAAATGTTACTGTTTTGAACAGTCTGCTACTTGGCTAGACCACCGATATCACAGGTCCCACTGTTTCATTTGTTTTGAGCTTCCTTTCATCATCATTTACGGCAGGAGACATGTTTTCTGTTTCTTTAGTTTCCCATACTGCCATATACATTATTAGCATATATTTTGTACAAAAGCATCTGATACTTTTATTTGTATAATTTTGCATTGTAGAAATATGTGTATAATTTTGCCTGATTGTAGAAAAAAAATGAGTTACAACCTCAGTCTCTCACTCAAATCCTCAGTAGGTCAAACTTAATGGCTTTTTATATCTGAGATAAAATTGAAATGCCATTTTGCCTGCAAAGTACAAAATAAGTACTATATGAGCATAAATTCACTTTGTTTACTTAATAAGCAATTACAGAGCTTAAGTATTAGTTTTTCATCTGTAAAATGGGAGAAAGAAGAATTACTACCTCAACGAGTTTTTATGATAATTAAGTGAGTTAGAACCCCTAAAGAGCTTAGAACAGTGCCTGGAAGATATTAAATGTTCAATAAAGGTGAACTTGTTTGATTATTGTTACTCAAATATTTATTTGAATTTATTCAGATTTGCGTAGTACTGGGTTCTTTGTAGATAGATACATAATAAAAACTAGTTTGAGTTAATCATTTAAGAAATAAAATTAACATTACTTTATGCTTTTTATTGACTATTTTAAATTACTATTTAAAAAGATAAGTCCTAATAAATGAAAACTAATTCCAACTCTTTTTTTAATATTAGAATTGTATATGCCAAAATATATATGAGGAACAATGCAAGTCAAAGAGTTTAAATAGACTAGCCATTAGTGTATTTATTATAACTGTAATGTCTAGTGTTTTCTCTAAATGTAAAAGGATTATTTTCTTGTCATCTAATACCAAGATTATAGTATCAACCTATAAATCCTCATTATGAGTAAATAATAAAAAAATTCAACCATGGTTTATAGTGTGTAAGGTGAAGCAATAGCACATCTTTGATATTCTGCTTTGTGTAATACAAATTTAATGGTCCTTTTACTCTATTTTCACTTTTAAAGGAACAAGACTTTTTATTACTCTTCACATAGATGATTTAGATAAAATTATTTTACCCTGTTAATTTATTTTCAGTGACAAAAAATATGAAAATGTACATCACAGCCTCAAAAAAATTCATAAAAGCAACTAATGCATTTGTATTTTCCATATTGGTATAAAATTGGAAATAAATGTAAGACAATTTCTCAGATTTTCTCCTCCAAGGATTTGCTCATGCCTTAAACTTTTTGATTTTAAAACATTTTTCTCCTTAAGCTTAAGTAGTCTAAAATGTCAAATGGATGTATAATAATAAAGATGGCTTCTGGAAGATATTTTTAGCAATAGACAAAGCCAAAAGGAATGCAACATGGGAATAAAATATTATAACTTTAGCTATGTGGTTAGGTATTTAAATGCCTTTGGGCAATTGATATCTTTCCTTTGATATGCAACTTTAAAATGCTAATGCTACTACTGCACTGATATTTCCAAAATATTGACATACTTTGTTATCTATCATCCAGTGTCATTACCCTCCAAGACTTCAACTAGACTGTATTATATGTGATGAGAGGAATTCCTTCATGTACTTTAAATTTGATTATTTTTGTGAGTTAAAACTCTTGAATTTCCACAAATTATATGGTGTTAAAGAATTGTGGGTAAATAATTCAGGAAATAGATTTATTCTCTGTTATGAAAATCAAATGCAGGGTATCAGAGTAAATTCAAACCATTAGATTAAGAGGAAATAAAATGCAGATATGATGTCCAAATCTGCCATTTGAATATGTGAGAAATTCTCAGACTGTCCCAGAGAGGGAGTGGAAAAGAAAAGGGACAGATGGCATTTAATATTAGGACTGAAATTTGTTCTATAACTTTGAAAATATAAATTTCTAGTCTTTTATTTCATTTCCTTTTGAGATTTTAAAGTCCCATCATAGAGTACTGATGTCTCTTTTTAGCCTTTCAACTTTTCTACTCTCTTTCTGTATGTGTGTATATGCATATGTATAAGGCCCGTAAGTATGTATGTATGTATGTATCTACCTACCTACCTACCTACCCACCTACCTACCCAGGTTATGCACACGGAATAAATTGAAATGGAATATAAAAACAACCAGAATCCAAATAATTACAAGGATAATTCTGTAATTATTAGAGGAAAATAAAACCATTTTAAAATGTGACCTTCTGACTAAAGCAGTCGATTCTAAGCACCTGTTTAATTCTTCATTTAACTATCCCTATTTCAAGAAGGATCCTTCTCTTCACTTGTATCCCCTCCCTTTCTCTGTGTTCACCGCAGCAGATTAATCACAGGGACAATCTTGCAATTTTTCTTTCTTCCAGTCTTAGTATTTTATCAATAGAGGCTGAGCTATTCCAGATAGGACCTTCTAGGTAGTCTCACATCTTAAGGATATCATGAAGACCAAGAGTAGCTGGGCTCTTTCTTTTTCTCATACTTCATTTCTAAAGTACTGAACAACTATTCTTATCCTATAGTAGACTTTGGACTGCTATGCAGCACACTCAGTGTATAACTTAGTTCTTAATTCACGGACTGTTAATCTTCTGGTACTTATTATTCACTGAAGAGGAAGGGTATTGTTTCAAGACCATGTCTATATTCTTATAGCAGAAGTTCTCTCTCTTAACTGTCCAGCTCTTGCAAACATAAAGAGACTCATCTTTTGACTGGCCTGGTCAAAGATGAGACATTTATTCTTTTTCTTTCTTCAATGTTTTGATATGGTTTCCAACAATTTTCTTCTTTTTTCATTAATAAAGTGAGGAATCCCCTAAAAAGCAACTAATAGAGAATAGAATCTATAGTGATAAACAAAGCAAGAAATCTGAATTCATTCATGTAATTGCCCATTTGCCTGATTTTGTTTTTTCTCAGCCTCCCAAGTTTGTTGACCTAAGCTTGTGTTTTTACAACCTAACAAGTTAGAATATAGGGTGTAGGAAAGAAATCCTAGGTGAAGAATCAGATAAGAGAACTTATTCCATAAACCTTGGAGGCTAAAAGGCTGTATGCTCTTTGTAAGGATAAACTTAGAATACATCTTCCTCACCCTATTTCCTATCCTGCCATTAGGGCGGTGATGAGGATTGCCTTTTTCAAATGTTTGTATTGCTTGGAGAGGCAATAGAGTCCCCTGAAAATTTGTAACCATTAGCCAATCTCCACTCAGGATTTCAGTCAGAATCAACAGCACCTAAGTAGCCCCCCCCAATTTTTAAGTCCACAATTCAGGTGAAATCATTTTTACTCTGATAATTCTCTCAGGCATTAGGCAAAAGAACAAGCAATTCTTCTCTGAAGAACCAATCTTCAATCCAGGCCTCAAGATTTCTGTAGATAAAGTTCTATGTTTAAAAATAAAATTTTACAGAAATTGAAAATATATCATTAAAGTGTAAGAGATTATATAATTTGAAATAAATAAACATATATATAAAACTTTTGAAATGAAAAAGTATAATAATTGGTGTTAAGAATTCAACATTCATGATTAGCAGGGTATGAGATAAAATTGAAAAGATAATTAGTGAGCTGGCATATAGCTGTGAAGGAATTATCCATAAAGAAATATATAAAGAGGAAAGGGGTAATGTATTAGGTTTCTATTACTGAGTAACAAATTACCACAAATATAGTGTCTCAGAACAACACTAATGTATTAGTTCACAGTCTGTATGTCAGCAGTTCAATCACGGCATAACTACATTCTCTGCTCAAGTCTCAGTAGGCTGAAATCAAGGTGTTGGCCAGCTGTGTTCTAATCTGGAGTTTAAGGTCTTCTTCAAAGCTCATTAAGGTTGTTAGCAGAAATAAGAATTGAGGTACCCAGTTTTCTGCTGGCTTCCGCCTTTGACTTCTCTTAGGTCCTAAAGTCTCCCCGTATATGTTGTACCATGGCGTCCTCCATTTTCAAAGCTAGTAACAGAGAATCTCCTTTGTGTCCAGTACCTCTGAAGCTTTATATCTCTTCTTCAAGGAGAGCCTGTTTCCTTTTAAGGGCTTATTTAATTTGGTCACTTTCACCCAGGTTAATCTCTCTTTCTGAAGTCAATTTGTTTAATATTTCCTAATCATGCCAATGATTATTCCATGGATTTATACAGGATGTGTGTAATCCCGGGGTCTCAGATCTTGGGGCTGTCAGAATTCTGCCTACCACGTAAAACATGGAGATATTAAATTACAAAGAGAATAGAGTGAAAAATTTTAATATCTACTCAGTGTTCCAAAGCCTGGAGAAATGAAATGGTAGAGAGGGAATATTTAAAGAGGTGTTGGTAAATTTCAAGAATCAATAAAAGATGCCAGTATTCTGATATAGGAAGTCAAATAATGTCCATGCAGGATAATCACACACACACATACACAATTATAGAAAGAGCATAGTGTTTGTACCAAATCTCAAAGAAATAGATATCTTAAG
The DNA here is from genome assembly GCF_000442215.2 of Lipotes vexillifer. Taxonomy (NCBI): domain Eukaryota; kingdom Metazoa; phylum Chordata; class Mammalia; order Artiodactyla; family Lipotidae; genus Lipotes; species Lipotes vexillifer. The sequence goes on along the minus strand of NW_006794161.1, from coordinate 847,876 downwards.
ATCTTAAAGCATCAAAAAGGAAGGCATATTACATAAAAAGAAATAAATGATAATTATTGACTTCTCAACAATGGAAGATAAAGAAAATATCTTCCAAGTGATGAGATAAAAATACCCATTATCTAGCATTGAATATATTGTAAAATTTACTTCCCAAAACGAGGAAAAAATTTTTTCAGGAAAAAACTAGAACATAAAAGGTTTGCCACTACAAGACCCTCAATAACAGAAATACTAAAAGCTATAATTCAGAAAAAAAAAGAAAGGAATCCTAGTAAGAGATGTGAGGTACAAGGAACAATGCTGAGCAAAGAATGAGCATGGAAACTGATAAACATTGGGAGATAGATAAATAAGCATTTCCTATATAAAAAATTTAAGAAGTCTTTTAAGATTAAAATGCAGAAAGAAACTAAAAAATATAATGTGATCTGGGATGGAATGAACATAGGATAAAGTTTTGTAAAATTCTTATAGTTGGTGTGATAAATGGTAAAATTATTAGCTAATATTGATGACTGAAATATCTATAGTTAATTTTCTCAGATAACCAAGAAAAAATAGAAATATAATGTATAACACTAAAATTAGAAGATAAAAAATAAAATGAGGAAAAAAAGATTTAATCAACTGCTAAGAAGATAAGGAACAATTTTTTTAAATGAAATAGAAAAGAAGGGCAAATAAAAAAGCATGTAACAAGAATTTGGAAATAAATCCAAGTTAATGTGAAATAACATCAAATAAATGACTCAAAAAACAAATTTTTTCAACTAGAACTAAATAAAACAAAAAAACTACAATATAGTGCCTACAAGAAACATATCCTAAGGGTAAACTAAGTTTGAGAATAAAATAATTACACTCACACATACTCATGTACATACATAAATTCATATGGTATTTTTTATATTTGCTGTTTAAAAAATCACCAAAAGAAGGATGGTATAGCTATATTAATTGCATAAAATATTTAGACTTCAAATCAAGAAATAAAGATGGTCAGTACATAATGATAAAAGGCTCAATTGACTCATGAAATACAGAAGTTTTAAAGTTCTATATATCAATTAATCCAAAAGGCTGACAGAACTATAAAGGGCACTATGGTAATACATCTTATTGGTAGATTTTAACATCTCTAATAATGAATAGATAAAGAATTTTTATAAAATAGTAAAGATTAGAATATTAAAACAACTGATAAAGTTTGAGCTCATATATATATGTAAAGTAGTCCTTTTTGTTTCAATCCATGTCTATATGAATTTGTTCATATGAGATAGGTAAACAGGGTGATAAAATCAGCAAACATAATTTTATGTTACTTAACTTATTATGAGATTATTATACTTTGCCCTACCCAATGACATCAATTATGCCCTAACATAGAACAGTCATAATCTGTGACAGGCCTGAAAGCTAAGTTAGCCAGTCACAATTTTAAGTAGTAGAAGACACAAAACTCCTGGGTTAGAGACAAAGTGCAGTTGATTACTCACTGCAGTTTCAAAAAGCAGAGTATTAGCATTTGCTTGCACTGCTTCCTCCAGTCTCCATTCCCACAAGGCAATGTAAATAGGGCCAGATGATACCTGCACACAAGAGGAATCATGAGTTCACAAAACTCAATCATTTTATGCCCAAAGGGAATCACTGTCTATATCTTCCAAGGATTTTTGTGATAAAACCAAACTTGAAAAGATAGTTTATATGTAGGATCTAAAAAACTGGTACAAATGAACTTATTTACAAAACAAAAATAGAGTCACAGATGTAGAAGACAAACTTATGGTTACTGGGGGAAAAAGGAGGGGAGGGATAAATTGGGAGATTGGGATTGACATATACACACTACTATATATAGAATATATAATATAGACCTCCTGTAGCACAGGGACCTCTTCTCAATACTCCATAATGACCTATATAGAAAAGAATCTAAAAAAAGAGTGGATCTATGTATATGTATAACTGATTCACTTTGCTGTACAGCAGAAACTAACACAACATTTTAAATCAACTATACTCCAATAAAAAATTTTTTTAAAAAAAGATAGTCTAGAACAAAGGGAAATAGTGTCTCACTCAGAAAATTTGAAGGAAAGTGAGAGGCTCCTGGATAATTGCTCCCAAAAATCACTCCCCTTGTCTCTCCACCATCATCTTGTTTTCTGGTAAACTTCCCCATGAACATGTTATTTTCCTGGACAGGCATGGTCCTCCACCTTTTCCCTCAGCACACACAAGGTGTTCTTGATGGCCCCAACTTGATGGCCATCACCTTTCAAATATCTGCCTTTGAGACCCAGAAACCCAGATTGTGAAAGACGTTCCTGCAAAGGAAGCAGGGAGCACAGCCCTCAGATCAGTGTGCCCTGCAGGGCCAGGCAGTGGACCCCACTTCCCTTGGAAGAGAGAAGCTGGGACTGGGGCCCCTTTTTGCCCCTGCACCCCTGGAGACCCAGTTGCCATCTCATTCCCAGCCCTAATGGGTCAATATCCCATCAGGGGTCACTGAGCATTGGGTAGCAGGTGAGTCCCAGTTGGGACCACCATCTATCTCCCCAGTAATTGTCTTAGAACTCATCTTTCTGCCTGAGTCACCCTTTGCTCTGTGAGAAAGTCCTGCTTGCTCACCTTCAAAGTGTGCAGAATCTGACTTCTTACCACCACTACAGCTGACATCTGCCTGTATCTAGCACCCTCTTGTCCCAGACAGTTAGGGTTTCTACTTCTCCCAAAGTCTCCTCTCCTCTCACAGAAAGATGTGTACACACACACACACACACACACACACACACACACGATGTAGGCCATAATAATTCATCTGATCAATAAAGAGACTGGGACAAAAGCTGTTTCATCTGTCTTATACAACATTTAACTAAAGCTTCCACCAATATGACTACAAACAGCAGGATGAAACCAACCTGCAATGTTGACCTCAGTCATAGCCCCCAGGGTCAATACCCAAATAAGCTGAAAAAAATCCTAAAACCTCAGGGTCTACCTTAGAAAATCTGATGTCTTTCTGCTTAATTTTCTGTACTGCTGTTTCCACTTGGACAAAGGTTTTAATGCGAATATAGCAGGGCATATTAATGATTACAGAAATATCACCTTGACCCACAAAGAGGTCTAGGCCAATTCTATCATCAGAAACAACCTGGATAGTGAGTTGAGGCTGACTTGAATGTCTTCTGCTTCTGAGTTGGTATCATTGATCATATCACCTAAAATCAGGGACCAATTTTATTTTATTTTATTTATTTATTTTTTTTTTAAGAAGTTGGGGGTAAGAGTTTATTAATTAATTTATTTATTTGTGCTGTGTTGGGTCTTTGTTTCTGTGCGAGGGCTTTCTCTAGTTGTGGCAAGCGGGGGCCACTCTTCATTGCGGTGTGCGGGCCTCTCACTATCACGGCCTCTCTTGTTGCGGAGCACGGACTCCAAATGTGCAGGCTCAGTAGTTGTGGCTCACAGGCCTAGTTGCTCTGCGGCATGTGGGATCCTCCCAGACCAGGGCTCAAACCCGTGTCCCCTGCATTAGCAGGCAGATTCTCAACCACTGCGCCACCAGGGAAGCCCAGGGACCAATTTTATACCATGTATTTTAATTGGATAATTCTCATTATAGGGTTAACTTCCCAAAGGGTATGTAAATATAACAAGTCAGCTCTCCCAACAGCGAGCTTTTCATAGGTAACCAAGGATGGCTTCAGTCATCTGAGGGTTACATATGGTATGTAAGACTTTTGGTCTCGTATGGTCTTGTATGGCTAGCCCTCATATGCCAATCACTGTGTTCTCAGGAGGGAGGCAAGTTCATGCCTGGCTTTAACAGTCTGGTATATTTTATGGTTCGCAGTTTGGATCAAATGATTAAGTCCAGGTAATGGAGTGAACGTGAAAACAAATAACTAAATAAACAAACAAGCTAATTTCATTGCAGCACATCCTTCATGAAGCAGCAAAATTTTTAAATTTCATTGAATTTTGACCCTGGATTATATCTTTTTACAATTCTGTGTGATAAAATTGAGAAAAACACAGATTATTTCATCTTTATATTAAACCTTGAAGACGATCTTGAGGAAGAGCATTTGTGTGATTGAGTTGTGAAGTCCAGTAGATACTTTTTTCATGAAACAACATTTTTTTTCTGATAGAATGAGTGACAAAATCATAGTTATTAGACTTGGGTATTTGGCAGATATATTCTTGTAAATGAATGATATGAGCCTGTAGTTTCAAGGGAAACTATTGGCCGTAATTGTTGTCAATGATAAAATTTGGGCTTCCAAGCAAAAATTAAAATTTGAGGAAACTTGTTCTGCCACTGTGAGCTTGATAGCTTTTCAATACTTAGAGATTTATCTGATGAGATTGGTGGAGATATTAAAGAAGGTGATTTTGTAATACTGTATAAGAAAATGTATCAATATTCTTCTTTGGAATATCTGCATAACTTAATGAACTAATATTTTTTGAATAATCAATGCGTCAGGTTTTCCTTTTTTTCTGCGCCGCATATACTCATTTTCTCCTCACAGAAGAAAAGACAAATGCCCCACTCAGTCACAGTATCAAGATCGAACTTCAAGATCCATGGGTAATTCTCAGTAGTCATCACCTGAGGGGTGACTAGAAGTCTCAAAATCAGGCTCACATACAGCTCTTCTTGAAACAGAGCACTTTATTTTATTTTTTAACATCTTTATTGTAGTATAATTGCTTTACAATGGTGTGTTTGTTTCTGCTGTATAAAAAAGTGACTCAGCTATACGTATACATATATCCCCATATCTCCTCCCTCTTGTGTGTCCCTCCCACCCTCCCTATCCCACCCCTCTAGGTGGTCACAAAGCACTGAGTTGATCTCCCTGTGCTATGCAGCTGCTTCCACTAGCTATCTATTTTACATTTGGTAGTGTATTTATGTCCCTGCCACTCTCTCACTTCGTCCCAGCTTACCCTTCCCCCGCCCCATGTCCTCAAGTCCATTCTCTACGTCTGCGTCTTTATTCCTGTCCTGACCCTAGGTTCTTTAGAACCTTTTTTTTTTTTTTTAGATTCCATATATATGTGATAGCATACAGTATTTGTTTTTCTCTTTCTGACTTACTTCACTCTGTATGAGACTCTAGGTCCATCCACCTCACTACAGATAACTCAATTTCGTTTCTTTTTATGGCCGAGTAATATTCCATTGTATGTATGTGCCACATCTTCTTTATCCATTCATCTGTCGATGGACACTTACATTGCTTCCATGTCCTGGCTATTGTAAATAGAGCTGCAATGAACATTGTGGTACATGACTCTTTTTGAATTATGGTTTTCTCAAGGTATATGCCCAGTAGTGGGATTACTAGGTCGTATGGTAGTTCTAGTTTTAGCTTTTTAAGGAACCTCGATACTGTTTTCCATAGTGGCTGTATCAATTTACATTCCTACCAATAGCATGGGTTTCCTTTTCCCCACACCCTTTCTAGCATTTATTGTTTGTAGATATTTTGATGATGACCATTCTTACCAGTGTGAGGTGATACCTCATTATAGTTTTGATTTGCATTTCTCTAATGATTAGTGATGTGGAGCATACTTTTATGTATTTGTTGTATATCTTCTTTGGAGAAATGTCTATTTAGGTATTCTGCCCATTTTTGGATTGGGTTCTTTGTTTTTTTGATGTTGAGCTGCATGAGATGCTTGTATATTTTGGAGATTAATGCTTTGTGAGTTGCTTCATTTGCAAATATTTTCTCCCATTCTGAGGGTTGTCTTTTCATCTTATTTATGGTTTCCTTTGCTGTGCAAAAGCTTTTAAGTTTCATTAGGTCCCATTTGTTTATTTTTGTTTTTATTTCCATTTCTCTAGGAGGTGGGTCAAAAAGGATCTTGCTGTGATTTATGTCATGGAGTGTTCTGCCTATGTTTTCCTCTAAGAGTTTTATAGTACCTAGCCTTACATTTAGGTCTTTAATCCATTTTGAGCTTATTTTTGTGTATGGTGTTAGGGAGTGTTCTAATTTCATTCTTTTACATGTAGCTGTCCAGTTTTCCCAGCACCACTTATTGAAGGAGCGGTCTTTTATCCATTATATATTCTTGCCTCCTTTATCAAAGACAAGGTGACCATAGCTACATGGGTTTATCTCTGGGCTTTCTATCCTGTTCCATTGATCTATATTTCTGTTTTTGTGCCAGTACCATATTGTCTTGATTACTGTAGCTTTGTAGTATAGTCTGAAGTCAGGGAACCTGATTCCTCCAGCTCTGTTTTTCTTTCTCAAGATTGCTTTGGCTATTCAGGGTCTTTGTGTTTCCATACAAATTGTGAATTTTTTTTTTCTACTTCTGTGAAAAATGCCATTGGTAGTTTGATAGGGATTGCATTGAATCTGTAGATTGCTTTGGGTAGTATAGTCATTTTCACAATGTTGATTCTTCCAATATAAGAACATGGTATACCTCTCCATCTGTTTGTATCATCTTTAATTTCTTTCATCACTGTCTTATAGTTTTCTCCATACAGATCTTTTGTCTCCTTTGGTAGGTTTATTCCTAGGTATTTTATTCCTTTTGTTGCAATGGTAAATGAGAGTGTTTCCTACATTTCTCTTTCAGATTTTTCATCATTAGTGTATAGGAATGCAAGAGATTTCGGTGCAATTATTTTGTATCCTGCTACTTTGCCACATTCATTGATTAGTCCTAGTAGTTTTGTGGTAGCATCTTTAGGATTCTCTATGTATAGTATCAAGTCATCTGCAGACAGTGACAGTTTTACTTCTTCTTTTCCGATTTGGATTCCTTTTATTTCTTTTTCTTCCCTGATTGCTGTGGCTAAAACTTCCAAAACGATGTTTAATAATAGCAACAACAGTGGGCAACCTTGTCTTGTTCCTGATCTTAGGAAATGGTTTCAGTTTTTCACCATTGAGAACGATGTTGGCTGTGGGTTTGTCATATATGGCCTTTATTATACTGAGGTAAGTTCCCTCTATGCCCACTTTCTGGAGAGTTTTTATCATAAATGGGTGTTGAATTTTGTCAAAAGCTTTTTCTGTATCTACTGAGATGATCATATGGTTTTTCTTCTTCAGTTTGTTAATATGGTTTATCACATTGATTGATTTGCATATATTGAAAAGTCCTTGCATTCCTGGGATAAACCACACTTAATCATGGTGTATGATCCTTTTAATGTTCTGCTGGATTCTGTTTGCTAGTATTTTGTTGAGGATTTTTGCATCTATGTTCATCAGTGATATTGGCCTGTAGTTTTTTTTTTCTGTGACCTCTTTGGTTTTGGTCAGGATGATGGTGGCCTTGTAGTATGCCTTTGGGAGTATACCTCCCTATGCTATATTTTGGAAGAGTTTGAGAAGGATAGGTGTTAGCTCTTCTCTAAATGTTTGATAGAATTCGCCTGTGAAGCCATCTGGTCCTGGGCTTTTGTTTGTTGGAAGATTTTAATCACAGTTTCAATTTCAGAGCTTGTGATTCGTCTCTTTATATTTTCTATTTCTTCCTGGTTCAGTCTTGGAAGGTTTTTTTTTGCAAGAATTTATCCATTTCTTCCAGGTTGTCCATTTTATTGGCATATAATTGCTTGTAGTAATCTCTCATGGTCCTTTGTGTTTCTGCAGTGTCAATTGTTACTTCTCCTTTTTCATTTCTAGTTTTATTGATTTGAGTCTTCTCCCTTGTTTTTCGTGATGAGTCTGGCTAATGGTTTATCAATTTTATCTTCTCAAAGAACCAACTTTTAGTTTTTTTGATCTTTGCTTGTTTCCTTCATTTATTTCTGATCTGATCTTTATGATTTTGTTCCTTCTGCTAACTTTGGGGTTTTTTTTGTTCTTCTTTCTCTAGTTCCTTTAGGTGTAGGGTTAGGTTTTTTATTTGAGATGTTTCTTGTTTCCTGAAGTAGGATTGTATTGCTATAAACTTCCCTCTTAGAACTGCTTTTGCTGCATCCCATATGTTTTGGGTCATCATGTTTTCACTGTCATTTGTTTCTATGTATTTTTTGATTTCCTCTTTGATTTTTTCAGTGATCTGTTGGTTATTTAGTAGCATATTGTTTAGCCTCCATGTGTTTGTATTTTTTACAGATTTTTTTCTGTAATTGATATCTAGTCTCATAGATTCTGGTTGGAAAAGGTACTTGATATGATTTCAGTTTTCTTAAATTTACCAAGGCTCAATTTGTGACCCAAGATATGATCTATACTGGAGAATGTTCCATGAGCACTTGAGCAGAAAGTGTATTCTGTTGCTTTTGGGTGGAATGTCCTATAAATATCAATTAAATCCATTTTCTTTAATGTGTCATTTAAAGCTTGTGTTTCCTTATTTATTTTCACTTTGGATGTCCTGTCCATTGGTCAGAGTGTGGTGTTAAAGTCCTCTACTATTATTGTCTTACTGTCGGATTTCCCCTTTTATGGCTGTTAGCATTTGCCTCATGTATTGAGGTGCTCCTGTGTTGGTTGCATAAATATTTACAATTGCTATATCTTCTTCTTGGATTGATCCCTTGATCATTATGTAGTGTCCTTCTTTGTCTCTTGTAACATTCTTTATTTTACAGTCTATTTTGTCTGATATGAGAATTGCTACTCCAGCTTTCTTTTGATTTCCATTTGCATAGAATATCTTTTTCCATCCCCTACTTTCAGTCTCTGTGTGTCCTTAGGTCTGAAGTGGGTTTCTTGTAGACAGCATATATACGGGTCTTGTTTTTGTATCCATTCAGCCAGTCTTTGTCTTTTCATGGGAGCATTTAATCCATTTACATTTAAAGTAATTATTGATATGTATGTTCCTACTACCATTTTCTTAATTGTTTTGGGTTAGTTATTGTAGGTCTTTTACTTCTCTGTGTTTCCTGTCTAGAGAAGTTCCTTTAGCATTTGTTTTAAAGCTGGTTTGGTGGTGCTGAATTGTCTTAGCTTTTGCTTGTCTGTAAAGTTTTTAATTTCTCTGTTGAATCTGAATGAGATCCTTGCCGGGTAGAGTACTCTTGGTTGTAGGTTTTTCCCTTTCATCACTTTAAATATGTCCTGCCACTCCCTTCTGGCTTGCAGAGTTTCTGCTGAGAAATAAGCTGTTAACCTTATGGGGATTCCCTTGTTGCTTTTCCTTTGCTACTTTTAATATTTTTCTTTGTATTTAATTTTTGATATTTGATTAGTATGTGTCTTCACATGTTTCTCCTTGGATTTATCCTGTATGGGACTCTCTGCACTTCCTGGACTTGATTGACTATTTCCTTTCCCATATTAGGGAAGTTTTCAACTATAATCTTTTCAAATATTTTCTCAATCCCTTTTTTTTTTCTTCTTCCTCTGGGACCCCTATAATCCAAATGTTGGGTTGTTTAATATTGTCCCAGAGGTCTCTGAAACTGTCCTCAATTCTTTTCATTTTTTTTCTTTATTCTGCTCTGTGGTAGTTATTTCTAATATTTTTTCTTCCAGGTCACTTGTGCATTCTTCTGCCTCAGTTATTCTGCTATTGATTCCTTCTAGAGAATTTTTAACTTCATTTATTGTTGTTCATCATTGTTTGTTTGCTGTTTAGTTCTTCTAGGTCCTTGTTAAACATTTCTTGTATTTTCTACATCCTATTTCCACGATTTTGGATCATCTTTACTATCATTACGCTGAATTCTTTTTTAGGTAGACTGCCTGTTTCCTCTTCATTTGTTTGGTTTGGTTGGTTTTTACCTTGCTCCTTCATCTTCTGTGTGTTTCTCTGTTTTCTCAATTTGCTTAACTTAATGTGTTTGGGGTCTGTTTTTCGCAGGTTGCAGGTTTGTAGTTCCCATTGTTTTTTGGTGTCTGCCCCCAGTGACTAAGGTTGGTTTAGTTCATTGTGTAGACTTCCTGGTGGTGGGGACTGGTGCCTGTGATCTGGTGGATTAGGCTGGATCTTGTCTTTCTGATGGGCAGGACTGCGTCTAGTTGTGTGTTTTGGAGTGTCTGTGAACTTATTGTGATTTTAGGCAGCCTCTCTGCTAATGGGTGGGGTTGTATTCCTGTCTTTCTAGTTTTTTGGCATGAGGTGCTACTTGTTTGGCATGGGGTGTCTAGTGCTGTAGCTTGCTGGTCGTTGAGTGGAGCTGGGTCTTAGCATTGAAATGGAGATCTCTGGGAGAGCTTTTGCCATTTGTTATTATGTGGGGCTGGGAGTTCTCTGCTGGACCCATGTCCTGAACTCAGCTCTCTCACCTAATAGGCTCAGGCCTGCCACCTGGCCAGAGCACCAAGACCCTCTCAGCCACACTGCTCAGAAGAAAAGGGAGAAAAAAAAAGATAGAAAGAAAAAATAAATAAAGTTATTAAAATAAAAAATTTAAAAAATAAAAAAAGAGAAAGAGGGAAGAGAGCAACAAAACTGATGAACAAATCCACCAATGATAACAAGCACTAAAAAGTATACTAAAAAAAAAAAAGGACAGACAGGACCCTAGGAGAAATGGTAAAAGCATAGCTATACAGACAAAAATCACACAAAGAATCATACACATACACACTCACAAAAGAGAAAAAGGAAAAAAAAAAAAAATATATATATATATATAAAAAGGAAGAGAGCAACCAAATCAATAAACAAATCTACCAGTGATAATAAGCTCTAAATACTAAACTAAGATAAACATAAAACCAGAAACAAATTAGATGCAGAAAGCAAACCCCAAGTCTACAGTTGCTCCCCAAGTCCACTGCCTCAATTTTGGGATGATTCATTGTCTATTCAGGTATTTCACAGAAGAGAGCAACCAAATCAATAAACAAATCTACCAGTGATAATAAGCTCTAAATACTAAACTAAGATAAACATAAAACCAGAAACAAATTAGATGCAGAAAGCAAACCCCAAGTCTACAGTTGTTCCCAAAGTCCACTGCCTCAATTTTGGGATGATTCATTGTCTATTCAGGTATTCCACAGATGCAGGGTACATCAAGTTGACTGTGGAGATTTAATCCTCTGCTCCTAAGGCTGCTGGGAGAAATTTCCCTTTCTCTTCTTTGTTCACACAGTTCCTGGGGTTCAGCTTTGGATTTGGCCCCGCCTCTGCATGTAGGTCGCCTGAGCGTGTCTGTTCACAGCCCAGGCAGGACAGGGTTAAAGTAGCAGCTGCTTAGGGGGCTCTGGCTCACTCAGGGCAGGGGGAGGGAGGGGTATGGAATGAGGGGTGAGCCTGCGGCTGCAGAATTCGATGTGACCTTGCGACAGCCTGAGGCGTGCTGTGTGTTCTCCGGGGGAGGTTGTCCGTGGATCATGGGACCCTGGCAGTGGCGGGCTGCACAGCCTCCTGGGAGGGGAGGTGTGGATAGTGACCTGTGCTTGCACACAGGCTTCTTGGTGGCTACAGCAGTAGCCTTAGCATTTCATTCTGGTTTCTGGTGTCCGCACTGATAGCCGTAGCTCACGCCTGTCTCTGAAGCTCGTTTAGGCGGTGTTCTGAATCCCCTCTCCTCATGCACCCTGAAACAATGGTCTCTTGCCTCTTAGGCAGTTCCAGACCTTTGCCCGGACTCCCTCCTGGCTAGCTGTGGCTCACTAGCCCCCTTCAGGCTGTGTTCACGCAGCCAACCCCAGCCCTCTCACTGGGATCTGACCTCTGAAGCCTGAGCCTCTGCTCCCAGCCCCCGCCCGCCCCAGCAGGTGAGCAGACAAGCCTCTCAGACTGGTGAATGCTGGTCAGCACCGATCCTCTGTGAGGGAATCTTTCTGCTTTGCCCTCTGCACCCCTGTTGCTGTGCTCTCCCCTGCGGCTCTTAAGCTTCCCCCCGCCCATCCCCCATCTCCGCCAGTGAAGGGGCTTCTTAGTGTGTGGAAACCTTTCCTCCTTCACAGCTCCCCACTAGAGGTGCAAGTTCCATCCCTATTCTTTAGTCTCTGTTTTTTTCTTTTTCCTTTTGCCCTACCCAGGTACGTGGGGAGTTCCTTGCCTTTTGGGAAGTCTGAGGTCTTCTGCCGGCATTCAGTAAGGGTTCTGTAAGAGTTGTTCCACATGTAGATGTATTTTTCATGTATTTGTGGGGAGGAAGGTGATCTCCACGTCTTACTCCTCTGCCATCTTGAAGGTTCCCTGAACTAGAGCACTTTAAACTAAAAACACAAGTTGTGCTGTCCTCAGTACACCTGATATACACAGTGGTGGAACAGAGACAGGGAAAATTCCACAAATACTCCTCTGGGGAATTGTGAATGGGAAAAATCAGAGAAACATAGCATAAACTGATCATTGAAAATTCTGAAATCTTTTGGGGCAGATATTTCAAGGGCTTGACCTCCTAGGAATGGGGAATGTCCCTTGTTAAGCCTCTAAATCTGTTCCCCAGGAGTAGCTTCCTTGTTCATCATTCACTCTCAGAGATTCTTCCTTTTCCATTATCATCATTAGCCATCTGTGAAGTGACTATGCCGTGACATTTGCTCCTTGGAGGCTGACCAGCTTTCTTAGCCTGCTTTTGGCTCTTAGAAGATTTTCCCAGTGGTTATTTAAGGCATAAATTCTTATGGTCTCAGTTGGTGGTTCTGTTGACAGTACAGTTCTGTAAAAAATTTAGTAGATTTATCTGTTTAATTCTCAGTTCCATATGCAGTAACCGTACCATTACTCTTTTCATAATATAATTCTCTAATCTGCTATATTTCTTTGTCCACTCCTTCAGATCCTCTGTCTTTCCATTTAAGAGTGTACTTATCAGGCTTTGGGAAGACCACACTTTTATCTTTCACAAACTGCCCCCCCTTCAGCCATTTTGTCCAATTGAAAGCTTCTACTATGTGCCACCTTATCTATTCAAAGTTTTAACAATGACTGTAGTTTTTTTTTAATTATTTATTTATATATTTATTTATTTTTGGCGTGTTGGGTCTTTGTTGCTGCACGTGGGCTTTCTCTAGTTGAGGCGAGTGAGAGCTACTCTTCATTGCAGTGCGCAGGCTTCTCATTGCAGTGTCTTCTCTTGTTGTGGAGCACAGACTATAGGCACGCAGGCTTCAGTAGTTGTGGCTCATGGCCTCTAGAGCGCAGGCAGTAGTTGTGGCACATGGGCTTAGTTGTTCCACGGCATGTGGGATCTTACCGGACCAGGGCTCAAACCCATGTCCCTGCATTGGCAGGCAGATTCTTAACCACTGCACCACCAGGGAAGTAAGTCCCTGTAGTTCTTTTGATAGTTGAAGAAATTGGGAGATTAAGTAATTTCCTAAGACCATGAAAGCTGGTAAGTGACAGATCTGGACATTGAACCTGGGCAGTGTGGCTCTACATACTACACAGTTCAACATTGTGCTCGACCACTTTCTTGATGATGGTGATCATTTACTTTTCATAGAGCAGCACAAATGTGAGCTATGTGGGCATCTTTACATTAGGTACAGCTAAGCACAACAATCCATCAAGGATGTTACTCAAATGCTTTTACTTGAGATCATTATATTGTGAATTATTTTAAATATATTCCTGCT
>NW_006794161.1:824793-834285 GCF_000442215.2 Lipotes vexillifer | reverse complement strand
TCCTGCTGGAATGTTACTGTTGTTTGTCTTTTTTAATTTCTTTACGAGGGACATAAACCTATTTTTTAAATGTTAACCCTGTGTACTATAGAGTTCTTAAAATCTAGTTCAGACAGGGAAATGATTTTCTTACCAAATTGCCATGAATATCAGAGAATATGCTGCTTGTTTAAACAAAAGCAAAAGTTGTTTTCGTTTTACAAGGTGTTATGAAGATATGTTGAAATATGAAGTATATTTGAGGCAATGTCAACCCTTGCAAATGAACTTTTCTATATAAGTGCTCAAGACTAGGTTTCTGCTTTCCCATCTGTGCATAAATGAGTCTAATATCACAGAAGATCTAATTTGAGAAAAGTTATTAATGAAACTTAAAAGTCAAGTACAATATAGTACAACTTATATAATATACTGCAGCTTATTTTTAATATTCTATACTGTCTTTCCTTTGGGACGGATCATCCTCACCAGTTTCCAGACTATTTCTGGTACTTCTTATCTAACCCTTCAGCAAAGAAACCACACATACTTCAAATTTTTCTTCTCCTCAGCAAAATGCAGTGGTTTCATGTTTTGTTTTCCAGCTTTGTTCTCTTCTGAGTTATAAATAAGAAGTTTAGCAGTGTATGCTAATGGATAAACGGATACTAATGGCTAAATATATGTTCTCTTTCAAGTGATCTAATTGCATTTTAACAGGGATTTCTAATTTTCTAGGATTTCTAATGTCACAACCCAAACTATTGAGATACAAGCAGTAGTAATTTCAGACAACCTTCAAGTTAATGGGATAAATAACTTCCAAAAATTAGACTGAGTACTGCCCAAATCATCTGATGCAAGGACACTTTTATGGTCATTATTAGCTCTAATTATTAGCTCTCCTAGAAATTCATCAGCTTCAGCATTTTTAATAATATACACTACTCTTTAAACAAACATTAAACCATGTATGTATGAAAGGTTGTAATAAATTTAAAGTTATTAATTTATGATTTACTTTGATGTCTTTCACCATAAATAAGAATATACAACAATCTTTGAACAATTAATGTTTGCTTTCTACCTTTTTCAAGAGAAAATGTACAATATTTTTAACGTGCAGTAAAGAGGTATGTGGAATTAAAAGTAGGCTTTTTTTGTATGTGTGTGTCAGAGAGAGAGACAGAGAGAGAGACAGAGACAGAGACACAGAGAGACAGAGACAGAGAGATAGATTGTGTTTTAATGGGGGTGATCCTGAGAAAGTGGCTCAGTCTTTTCTACAAGTTTTACAATAGAAGATGCCATTTACTGTTTAAGACCAGTTATTTGGAGAGCTCATTATTTTATCTCATCCTCCCTTAAGTGTCACTGAAATGGAAATTATTGCAGTGAGACTGACTAGTGATGACAACTCTGGTCAAAACTGACCTTTACTCTCTTGATTCATGACATCTCAGCAAAGCTTTGTCATCATTAATGGCAATGTATTCAGACAGATTCTCTAAAATAGGTCCCCAAGACTTTACTTTATTGAATTATAATTGATTTCTCATATCTTGGTTTCACGCAGAGAGAAAGAGAATGAAAAGAAGAAGAGAGAAGAAAAAGTTAAAAAAAAATCTTTATAGCTTTCTTTTAATGACTTCCTTAAGTTTAGATTAGAAGTACTTATTTTTGAAATATTTAGTTTGAAAATTAATTCACATAACAAATATTAAGTCTCTGTTATGTCTTAACAACAAAGCACACAGCTAAAAAGATTATATTGTCAATTTGTAGGGTGACCAACTGTCCCATTTTGCCCAAGACTATCTTGCTTTTATTTTTTATTATTATTTTTTATTATTATTATTATTTTTTGCGGTACGCAGGCCTCTCACTGTTGTGGCCTCTCCCATTGCGGAGCACAGACTCCGGACGCGCAGGCTCAGCAGCCATGGCCCACGGGCCCAGCCGCTCTGTGGCATGTGGGATCTTCCCGGACCGGGGCACAAACCTGTGTCGCCTGCATCGGCAGGCGGACTCTCAACCACTGCGCCACCAGGGAAGCCCTATCTTGCTTTTAAAACGGAAAGACCCACATCATGGGAAACTCCTTAATCCAAGGCAAACTCAAAGTATGACTATTTGTACACGTACCTCTAACAGTCATAACATAAGTGCAAGAAAAAGCACTTCAAATAATCTGCTTTATACCATTATATACTTTTCAGGTATCCAGAACTGGTAGATCATTGGCTAACTTGGCTTAAAGACTTGTTTTGCTTGGTGTATTGTTTATTGCAACATAACAGGTTGCCCCGACACATCTTAAAACAACATACTTATTATCTCAGTTTCTATGGGTCATGGATCTGTGCATAGTTTAGGGGTTTGGGACTGACAGCTTCATTCCTCCCTTGCAGTTGGTTGGAGGCCGCCATCCTCAGTTCCTTGCCAGTGGGCC
The DNA here is from genome assembly GCF_000442215.2 of Lipotes vexillifer. Classification (NCBI taxonomy): domain Eukaryota; kingdom Metazoa; phylum Chordata; class Mammalia; order Artiodactyla; family Lipotidae; genus Lipotes; species Lipotes vexillifer. The sequence goes on along the minus strand of NW_006794161.1, from coordinate 831,854 downwards.
TCTCCAACATGCCAATTTGCTTTATCAGAGTCAGCAAAAGAATAAGTCTGCTAGCAAGACAAAAGTCATAATCTTATGTAACAAACACAAAAGTGGTTTGCTGTATTTTATTTATTAAAGACATGTCAATAGGTTAAATCCATATTCAAGGGGAGAAAGTTACATAAGAACATAAATAGCAGGAGGTGGAGACCAAAGGAGGACATTTTAAAGTCTGTCTGCCTTACTTGGCTGTCACAGTACTTAAGATAAATTAGTTTTATACATATATGTGTGTGTGTGTGTGTGTGTGTGTGTGTGTGTGTGTGTGTGTATAACTATGCATCATTATATAGGATAACATTCTCTGTCCCTAACACACCACCCCTTCTAGTCATCATCCTCCCTCCCAAAGTTAATGATTTTTCTGAATTCAGGCACTACTGACTACTTTCATCTCTTTTTGATCTTCATATGGGTGAAAACATACAGTAAGTACTCTTTTGTTTCTAGCTTGACTTAACATCTTTTCTTTGAGATTCATATACATTACATATATATCATCAGCTTATTTTTCCCATTGTTATACAGTATTTCCTGTATTAATATCTCATGATTTATTGATGTATTTCACTGTCTCAATTAAGGAATAGATGTTATAAAGAATAATCTTACATTATTAACCTTTTATACCTCAATTTCCTTTTCTAAACCTTTACCCCATTTCAGTTTTTCTTCTCTTCCAGTCTTTCATGTTCTCATGGTGCCCTAGCCTTGACTCATATAAACTTATTGCCTAGTCTTCCTGCTTTAATGTTACCATTTTTTGGTAAGATATATACTCTCTAAAATTAAAAAGGAACTTTTAGAATAATATCATCATTTTAATGGAAGACACTTCCTAGCTGAGAGGATAATTCAGGGGGAGGGGGATATCTATTCAAACACACCTGACGGAACACATTCATTCCATCTAACATAAAGATATGTTAGACTTTCAAGATTCTTATCCTATATTAGTTACTATTGAGAAATAATTTCTTTCACAGAATACCAAATATGATTGGAGGTGATAATGTGATATCAAATCTTTTATCATATGCTTATCTAAAGTAAGGTGTCCATTCTCTGAGTATATTGAGCTGGTGTTGAAATAAAAGAGCAGAGATGCACAAATTTACTCTTGGAAAGGAGATGTTGTGCTTAGAGAGTGTAGAAGGAGAAAAACAAATTAGCTACAAATTCAAGAGTTAGTTATTTGAAGCATTTAAAAAATTTTAAGCCCTTTATGCAATTCCTCAAAGCTTATTAGTATGTTAAAAGTATTACAGGAACTTCAAATTTATTCCTCTGGAGAAAACGAACATGTTTCCTAAATTCTCCCATTTAGTATTTGTAATTCTGAGTAAGCCTATTTGCACCAAATTCTGCATTTCACATTCATGTTTGGGGAGTGGTGTCTACTTTAATCTTAAAACTCATGTACATGTGTGCTAATTTTCAGAAAAACAAACGGAATATTCAGTTATGGGTGTGATAACTTCCATGTTTGCAGATTTGGAATTTTCCACCTGTTGAAATCCTTGCTTTACTTTCAGTTTTGGGTAGTAATCATATCTTCCGAATAATCTCAGTCAGCATGATGTATTGAGGAGGAGAGAGGGGCACTCCCCTAAAGTTATGCGCCACGAGGAAATTTCAACACTTTCATCATCTAGCTTATTTCAAATAAACAAAAAATGGAAGTGGTTCATGCATAATAAATCCCTGCTGTGCTATGCTGTGTTTTCATGACTAATTTCTTCACTAACCACAGCTTTGCAGCCCACAACTTTAAAACACCAGGCATCCTTTATAAAAACATGGGCTTACTGTTAGGGTTGTGCTTTTTCCTATCCACAAACTCCCTAGTGACTTGTTAACTGTCCAAACATAAATGTCTTCAAAAGACTTACGGAAAATGCAGTTGTAAGATATTTTTAGAACCATAAAGGAGACTTCCTGTTATGGAGTCAAAAATTAAAATAATAGTAAAGAGTAAGTTGTTACTCTAAGAATTGATTTGATACTTTAAATTTTTCCTCACAGAATAACAGTTCTGGTAGAAACATTGAGGAATTATGTAGTCATTTCCTCATGATTGAACAGAATGACAAACCATCTCAGCTGAGATTTCTAAGTGACTTACCTGAGGCTAACGGGAATTTGAAGTGCTTGAACTTTATAAAGTATGCTTTATGACTTCTTAAAAAACATAGTCTCCAGTCCAAAACACTTGTCTAACATTTTCTACTTGCTTCATTTTCTGTTAGCTCCACTAGATATTGTTACTATCTCTTGAATATTTTTTTTGATCTTATAGGAAAAAAATCTCTTTTTTTCAAGTGAAATCTACTTATATAGATAACAGTGAGGTTCAGGTCAAAACCAGGAATCTTCCCTGTCAAGCTTCTCATTCCCAAGAACAGAACCAAGATTGTTCTCAAGTTGCAAATAAATATCTTAAAATTTGTAATTTGTTTTTCTACTTCAGCATTCTCCATGATTAAAGCACAACATCTTTTCATTCTCAAGGGCTGAGGATCTCCTTAGGAGTCTGCTGATTGTGCAGGTGGGCAGCAGAATTGAGCTAGGGTACTGACCGAATAAGTAATGAATACAGATTTTTTTTTTTTTTTTGCGGTATGCGGGGCTCTCACTGTTGTGGCCTCTCCCGTTGCGGAGCACGGGCTCCGGACGCGCAGGCTCAGTGGCCATGGCTCACGGGCCCAGCCGCTCCGCGGCATGTGGGATCTTCCCGGACCTGGGATCTTCCCAGACCGGGGCACGAACCTGCGTCCCCTGAATCGGCAGGCGGACTCTCAACCACTGCGCCACCAGGGAAACCCATGAATACAGATTTTTTTAAGTGTCCATTAAGGGAGAAAAAACAAGCAAATGGCATGAATTCTTGCAGTTCCTTGTCCCTTCTCTTCAGCATTCATAGATAATACATAAAAGCACTTTTTCAAGCTTCAATATTCTTGGGGTTTGCTTCGCTCATACTTCTCTCTGGGAGAATTACACACTATCCACCTTCAGGAACTTACTTCTGTGAGCATGCTATTTTGTGTTATTCTTCCCTTCCTTACTCATTGCTAATTGGAGCAGAGCTGGACAGTAGGAATCCAATCCTTTTGCTTAATGGAAACAATCTGTTTCTTCCTGCGGTAGTTAGGATTAAGGGCATGGGGATGATAATGCTATGACTGATTGTGCTGGAGCTAAGAGGAAGATCACATACTAATGATCTCATTCATAATTATTTTTTCCCACTGTGTTCCTATTGTTTGCACTCCTCTAGTTCAGCACTTATGGACATTTTGAACTTGCAGTTTGCATTTTATTTTGGTGTTTCTTTCTGCCTCCTTGCAATGTAAAAGAAGATTTGAGGCTAGGTGCCATGGCTTACTGATTTCTTATCCTATTCTTTGTCTAGGATAGTGGCTAATAAATAAAGTACGAATTAAACAATTTTGCTGCTTTTTAAAAATTATATTTCTGTCCTCTTTTATTCAGTTTTTTTTTTGTTCACCCTAAGATGTACTACAATGATCTTGTAACTTAATTCTGTTACATTTATTTATGATCCTTTTTCCAGATAATGAAGACCAATTTAAATTTTGAACATGTGTTCTGCCAACCATTGCTTCTATCTCTGAAACTCAATTGTGTATGATGTCTAATCTATCAATGATGAAAGCATGAAACAACCTTTGTGAAATATTATTTATGCCTTCAGGTTGGGGCATTGGTTCACTGGTATTTACTTTTTGGTATGTTCCCACAACTTTGTACACTGACCTAATAGTTTTATAGTTTAGATGGTGTTTATTAGTTTAGGACTAATATGCAATGTTGAGATAAGATGAAAATTCCTCTAAAGATATTTTATATGACAAAAATATAAATATACATATTTAGAAAAATAAGTTACTTACAAATTTTTTGTAGAGGTCTCCTTTAAGATTATTTCCACAAAATACTTAATGGCAGATAGTTTTGTATGAAAATACAGTGGGAAAATAAGCTATTAGATGTGTAAATATATATGTTATTTCATAAATTAATTTTTTTCTAATTATTTAAAAAGGGTAATGTGTTCCAAGAATACTTTTTCATTATCTACTACTGGGCAAGTACTATTCTATGACATGGGGATAGAGCAGTTAAAAAGTAGACAAAAATCCCTGCCCTCACAGAATTTTACATCCTAGAAAGAGAAGGAAATAAAATAAATACTTAAGTATAGTACTAATGACTCAGGAGAAAATTTAAAGCAGAGATTAGGGGACTGTGGTGCCGCAATTTCAAACAAGGAGTGGGGCAAGGGTCGTCTCACAGGGAAGCAAGTATCTGCAGAAGGAGAGGCAAGGTACTATGTAATCATCTGGGGAAGAGCTTTCTAAGATTAGGTAAAGGCAAGTCAAAAGCCCTGAAGTCCTAAGCCTGGGGATTTTAAAGTAGGGAAATGAGGCCAGAGCAGTTGGAGTTGAGTAGGTTAACAGGAAGAGCACACAGGAGACTGAGGGGTGATGGTGGCTTGGAAGAGGTTATTAGCAGTGGAGGTGGTGAGGTGGGTATGGTCTTATTATGGATGTACATTTGACCCTTGAACAACAAGTGTTTGAACTGCGCAGGTCCACTTATACTAGGATTTCTTTCACTAAATATATACTTTACTACTCCAGGATCTATGGTTGTTTGAATCCAGGGATGCAGAAGTGGGGGTAGAGGGCCAATTGTAAAGTTATATCCAGATTTTCAACAGTGCATAAGGCAGTGCCCCTAACCCCAGAGTTGTTCACTTTGAAGTTACACCTGACAGGATTTGCTGACAATTAAATGGAAGTTATGAGAAAAAAAGAATTCAGGGTGACCAGGATTTTGGTAGAGAACCTGGATTATTTATCTGTGTAAATCATGAGTAAAATACAATTGAGGTCTAGCTTTACATATTTTTCTTGTCACATTGAATTTCTGGAAAGTCTGACTGAAGGTGTCAGAAAAAATTATTGAGATGAAATAACTCATTTGGCAGTATATGATTTTTCCCTTTATTACTCATGTATTTTAATATTTGAGTTGTTTAGCTTATCTTTTCTTTCCTGCTTTGTAATTTTGTTAGTTCTACATTTCCTTTTCAGGTTCTCAATTTAAAATTTTCATTGTTCTATACTCTCCTTCTTGATTGACTCACCATTTATATGAATGAAATAAGGCAGAGTCTTCAAAATATTCCAGTTAAGGCTAAACCAGTATGACCACTATGGTGTGCCTGGGGATCCAAATTGAAACACATTTATTGATAAACATTTTTAACTAACATTGTACTCATTTTTCAATATTTAATTCTTATTTGCATCCATGTTTTGTAGTAGATAAAACTTTCCCTAATTTAAAGATAGAAAATTGAGTCAATATTAATTAATGCACCCAGAGCTATGCAGGTATTAAATTGTGAAATAGTGTGGAAACGGGTGGTAGAGAAATCTTTCAAGTCTGTATTATTTTTTTTTCTTTTTTTTTTTTTTTTTTTTTTGCGGTATGCAGGCCTCTCACTGTTGTGGCCTCTCCCGTTGCGGAGCCCAGGCTCCGGATGCGCAGGCTCAGCGGCCATGGCTCACGGGCCCAGCCGCTCCGCGGCATGTGGGATCTTCCCAGACCGGGGCACGACCCCGTGTCCCCTGCATCGGCAGGCGGACTCTCAACCACTGCGCCACCAGGGAAGCCCTCAAGTCTGTATTATTAATACACAAACCCAAAGTGCCCTGTTAACTACTTAGTCAGTCACAGTCTGTCTTCCAGAGTGGAAAACAAGAGCACATAACTTTAATTGATATATCATTTTAGTTTGTTGATAAGATGAATAGCTACAAGTTCAACATAATTAAATTTTAGACATAAATAGTGTTCCTACATAACTTTTACCAATTGATATATAAATTATGCAATTTCTTGGCAGTCTTCCATTTCTCAGTTATGACTTGCAACTTCATTTAGTGAAAACAGTGCTAGACTTATAATCAGGGGACCTGGTCTCAATCCCAGTTCTACAATTTGCTGGTTTTGTGATTTTGAACAAATGTTATGTATTCTTTGTGTCTCATTTCCTCATTAGTAAAATGGAAAAAATAAAAATTTACTTGTTTCACAGTTTGTCATGGGGATCAAATAGGATAGATTATGTGAAAACCCTTGGAAAGTTAAAAAGCTCTACTATTTATCTGTAGAATTAAAATTTGCCATTGAATTTTCCTGGGGACTTAAAAAATTCTGTGGAGCTATATTAGCCCCTGATATTTCCAGCTTCTAGCACAATTGCACCATGCAACTTCTACCTGATTTCCTCCTGCAGGTATAGCTGCTCTTTGTTAGTCACTTTACTTTATAAGGTTAAAGTCTTAGAAAAACTTTTTTGCCTTAAGGAGATTTCGCCCCAAATTCCCTCTCAGAAAAAGAATTTCCAGTCAGGAATTGACTCCCAAGCTGATTTAATTTCCTTCAGGATTTACCTGCCTGCAAATTCTGCTACCTCTGAGCTTGGCAAAGAGGGATCTAAGGGCATAGTTTTCTGTTCCCTTTCACATCAACATCCATTGAAAGAATTATCTACACTCCTTGTCTCCAACTTCCCTCCTACCATTGTCTCCTAAGTCTAGTCTAACTACACTTTCACCCCCTAACACTTACCCAGGCTGACCTTGATGAAGAGACTGATGATTTCTATGTCGATAAATCCAGTGCTCAATTATCTGTCCTCATCATATTTGACCTATAAGCATAATTTGATAAAGTGCTTGAAAATCTTTATTCACTTGGCTTTTTTTGGTACACAGCCCTAAACTGTTTTTCTCTAGCCCCCTCTCCTCAGATCTCTCCTTTTCTGCTCTTCCTCTTAATCCCAAATATTGATATGACACAGGATTGAGTCCTTGAAACTCAACTCTTTTCTATCATCATTCACTCAGTAACTCATCTCACTTAGTCTTATGGCTTTCAATATTATCTATAGGCTTATAAATCTCAAATATTTCCTGCTG